>NW_011966251.1:6627-12598 GCF_000949405.1 Vollenhovia emeryi | reverse complement strand
CAGGCATTAAAAACAGGTAAAAATACAAGAGGAAATGAAACTTTTCATTTAATTAGCATACATGAGTTTACATTACAGGATGATATCATTTCCAGAGGATATAGAGTAGTTATTCCTTACAAATTACAAAATAAAGTCTTACAGGAACTACATACAGGTCATTTTGGAGTGATGCGAATGAAGCATTTAGCGAGAAGTCACGTTTGGTGGTATAAAATCGATAACGATATCGAGAAATTGGTCGCGAATTGTAATGATTGTAATGCATTCAGGAATGAACCTACTAAAGTTACACACATCTGGGAACCGTGTACAGTACCATTCGAGAGGGTACACATTGATTTTGCGGGACCTTTCTTAGGTCATTACTTTTTCATTTTAGTCGACGCCTTTTCTAAGTGGCCAGAAGTGCACATAGTTAAGGATATGACAGCACGTACAACGATAAATCTATGTCGGCAAATCTTTGCTACGTTCGGTTTACCAAGTTGTATTGTCTCAGACAATGGTAGGACGTTCATATCTAAGGAATTTAGGGATTTCTTACAAAGGAATGGGATCGCTCAGAAGCTAACAGCGCCCTATCACCCTGCGACCAATGGCCAAGCGGAACGATATGTTCAAATTTTTAAAAATGCGTTAAAGAAAATGCGTGCGAATACCTCAAATGTACAAACATTAGTGCCTAGAATTTTACTACAGTATAGAACTACGATACATGCGGCTACGGGAAAAACGCCAGCGGAACTTTTATTTCTACGAAAATTGCATACAAGATTGGATTTGTTACGACCATCGACCAAATTCCCAGGAAATAACTACATGGCAGGAAGTACGCCAATTTCTTTTGAGGAGGGAAAGAGGGTCAGTTGTCGTAATTATGCTGGTAACGAGAGATGGTTATCAGGTACTGTATTACAAAAATTAGGTTTATTACATTACAAAGTACAGTTAGATGATGGACGCGTATGGAAGCGCCACGCCAACCAAATGCGTAAGATAGGCGAAGCGACTAGAATTGAGCAAGAAGAGGATGATTTTAGTTATTCAGGCCCTCCGAGCGTTACAAGTACAGATCGTTCAACAACGATAGTTAGTGCAGATGCGTGTACATCAGGTACAAATAACGAGTCTAGTCAGGTCGTAGAAAACAATACCAATGATAGTTCGATGACGATTACGACGCCATCATTTTCAACTATTACGGCTTCCGAAAGGCCAGATACTACGTGTTCGAGTCCAGTAAGACAGGAGACCGAGTTTTCTCCGAGAGCATCTACGACAAGGCCGTTGACTACTTCAACGCCAGTACCTTCACCAGAGATTGCAAAGAGCGTGACGATGGAGGCTCCGAACATTACAAGGCCCACACGGGAAAGAAAGCCTCCGTTGTACCTAAAGGATTACGTGGTTTTAAAGAATTTTGAGATTGATTAGAAACCACACGATACTCCCAAGTTTTGTATTCATTAGTAAGGGGAGTGTTGTGTGAGCGCGTTACTATGCGCGCATCCGAGGATGTGCGCAGTGATACCTGCGCACGATACGTGCGCAGTGGTTAGGTAGGGAGCGCGCTGGAGAGGGAGTCAGTAGATCCTCTCTCCTCGACCACGCTGGAGATCTTGTCTCAGCGTTCCCGGCGGCTTATACTTATACCGCTTACACTTATACCGCTATATAATAAAGCAAGTGTGTTATACGTACGGTACCTCCTTTACTTATCCACCTCATACGTCTCGTGGCCAGAAGACAAGGAGACGTGATACACTCATACATAATACATTGGCGACGAGGAACACAACACTAACTTTACTTACGATAAAGTCAAAGCCAACTTTAATTCTACAGAGTGCGGACGCCGTGGGCCACTTTTTTCCAGAAATGGACGAACTCGAGTTAAAAGATCGTTGAACATATGCGGCCACATACGTGTATACATGAAGAATTGTTCATGATCCGTTTGTCTCATCTCTTTGAATAAATTCATGTGAAAACCCACATTATGATGTCTTTCAATATTGTTTAGGGGGCGAACCCACCATCTTCTCTTGCGTCTTCTTTTCGTCTTTATATATACACTCATGTAGCACAAAAACACACTACAAGATAATAAAAATATAAAACGCCGGTATTGTTCTACTTCTACTTCCATTTTCAGATGCCTTTTCTCATGAAACAGTATATCTCATTGAACCGTGATTAACCTTCGTGGATGTCGCAACATTCTCTTCTTTAATTGGCTGTGACTTTACGACTGCAATGTAGAAGTTCAAATCGCAAATTTCTTGCGACTTGCGACAATATGGACGTGCCAGCGATTGCTTGCAACTTAATGTAGAACAACCTTTACACACCAGATTCTTCTGGACGAGGGAGGTGCGCACCCCGCGATTTTATCGGGGGTTGCTTGTTGTTGGCTCTGATAGATTGATGCTGGCCATACAGATGGATCGTCTGGATTTCCAGAAGGTACTTTCTCTCTCTCTTTTCAACTTTGAGAAACGTTGCGGATAGCGACTGCGACGCACGCAGGCAACTGCACATCTGAGACTCGTCGCATCTCGCTTTCGCAACGCACGCAAGCAAGTAATTGCATACTCTGAGACTCGTCGCGGCTCTTAGCCGCGACGCACGCAGGCAACTGCATCCTCTGAGATTCATCGCGGTTCGCAGCCGTGACGCACATAGGAAACTGCACTCCTTGAGATCATCACGGCTTACAACCGTGATGTCCATTCTCAATTATAATTTGATATCGTCATGGCTTAAAGTTGTGACGTACTCAATCAACTTCTCTACATTGAAGATCGTTGCGGCGATCGCTGTGACGTCGAAGTGTGACTTCAGTCATACTGAGACGTTGCGAACGCTGATGCGATGTTTATAACCAATTGAATTAATATTATTCGACTATTCACAGCTCCAACTTAGTTAAAGGATAGCGCGGATATAGAGCTTAAGGAACATTCAACGCTCTAGTTAACACCCAGATAACTTCCCAGGATCGCCACAATACTTATTACAGTCGGTGTTGATGACTTAAGGACATTTACCTTTTATTTTTCTGTTTGGTTTTACGAAGCAAAGGTCAGATTTACTGTATTATATTTATTTTCGTTATTCGTGATTTTTAATATTGACTTAAAGTGCTCTCTGGCGTTGCACGGTGCGACAAAGTCCGTTATTTTCTAAATCTAATTTTTGTCATTTATAATTTTAGGAATTACGTTAAGTTTCTTCCCATCAATCGTTCCGTGAAAAATTCAACGATATTACTTTTATACAAACATTTTATCTGTGATTTTGTGTAATACCGAGTATTATATGTATGATACACCATGAAAACATATACATTAGAGTATAAGTAATAAATAATATTAAATTGTTACTTATATATATTTTATTAATTATTTTATTATATCTGCATATATGATCTAACCTGGATTATTTGCATCGTGTCTACCCCTTATAAAAAGTACATTATAAATATGGTTTTCCTTAAATAATTATTATTCGGTAAATAATGTTACTATTTGTATTTTTAATTTCTTGAAAAGTGAAATCATATAAGAAAACATGATAATTAATGCGGAATTTTAACGGTTTTCTTTAAAAATATTATTTTATATTCACTTTAACATTATTTTTTCGTATTTTTCACTAAATACTAAAATTATAGTTATAAAAATTAATTAATATTTTTAAGGAAAGACAACAAGATACCGCATTAATTATTATGATTTCATGTAAAATTTAATTTCAAGAAATTAAAAAATGTTACTAAATAGTTATACCGTCATTTATCATATAATGTTAAATTTATACACTCGGAAAAACCCTATAATTGTACCTAGTGTATTTTTCGTAAGGGTGGCCATATGTCCGCTAGGATCCGATCAGGGGGTCGATTAGGAATATTTTTCCACACGTAAAAAGTGACAAATTTCTCCATTGCCTTCTTCTTCTATGTCCTTCGCTAGAAAAAATAGGCAATGGAGAAGTTTTTCACTCTTCACGTGTGAAAAAATTCATGATCGACCTCCAGACTACTCATGTCTGATTGGATCCGAGCAAATACAGATTATTCTTGTCATGTCTGACCTCGTCCGCCAGGATCAGATTAGATGTCCTCATGTCTGAGTGGATCTGATCAGATATAGATTAATTATTCTTATCCTATCTGACCTCGTCCGCTAGGACCGGATCAGATCTACTCATGTCTGATTAAATCTGATCAGATAGGGCCAATATTTTGATCGAATCAGATATAAGCGAATTTGATCTGATTTGATCTGATCAGGTCTGTTCAAATCTTTTCCATTTTTTCCCGAGGACATAGAAGGTCGCCCATATCGGAGTACTTACATATACCTAGAGACAATTATATCATGCGACGCTACCGCTATGATGTGCGTATTGCTATACACGAGAATCATCCCTAACAATTTTTGATATCAAAATTTCGTTAATAAAAATTATGGCTTTTGTTTCATTTTGTTGTATGCTGAAATGAACACTAAAGTCTTTCGCTGCGTCTAACTTCAGTAATTGCCTCCAATTATCCGTTTGAAGGCAACACTGTAATTCACTTAAATTTCGAGGAATCTGTCCAATATTTCTTTTTTCTGTCTAAAAATACTTTTTTCAATGTTTGTTATGTTACTTTCGTGCAGCAAATGATCGTACCTATGCAGAAATTAAGAATTATAAATATTAGTTATTTATATTTCTAACAGTATTTACTATTATCTACTTCATCGCTTCTTACTCACTTTGAAATTATTTTTTTTTATAATTCTTGTTGTTTCATACGATGATGATTTTTCTATTTCTTTTTTTATTTCGCTTAATTCGTTAATTGGTTTTGCGTGACGTTCATGTCTCCCAGTTGTTCTATATACTCCATTTTTTATAATTAGTCGGGCTGTACAGTTTATTTCCTTGTCTTTGTGGAAACTGCATTCGTAATATCTGCGAGGAAATTATTTATAATTAAGATGTACAATAAACGCGCGATAGCAGATACGATAAAACTTCTCCTATGTACATACTTTGTATCTCCGTGGAGCTGTTACAATGATAGTTATATCCCTCGTACATCAGTTTTGGTATTTGAATTCTTGCTTTGTTATATTTTCGTCTTTCTGTCATATTTAATAACAAATTACAGAATATTAATACTTTTCATGTTAATGTAGTGCACGACAGTCGCGACAACCAAGTTGTTGATGAAACAAATGATTAAACAAATTAAATTGATTAAACAACTTGGTTGTCACGACTGTCGTGCAGTACATTATTATTATTATCGTCCACACGTCGTGCGTATTTTTCGTTAAGCCGTCATTTGACATGACTCACCGATGTACGAACAAGTTATTATATTAAATGTTTCACGTATTGTATTCGCATTGCTGAAGAGGGTCACACAAGATGACCGAAACGTTCAATTTTATACTTTGATGTATGTAACAGATTGACCAATATACATGACATCATAAACTAATGTATTAGGTGTACAAATGAATAATCCAAATTATTTTAAGCAGTTATGAAATCAATTTTAAATTGAATAGATTTTCCCGCTCTTTTGTGTTTATACAATGTTGACATATAACTATTAAAAAGAACATATAGTTTGGCGAAAGGCCCAACGTAACCTTCAAAAGTATTCAGTTCAGTACAGTCGAAAATGGCAACAGATAAGGTGCATATCCGACACTGCATTCTTTACGAATTCGAGCAAGGAAAAAATGCTACAAGCGTGCGAATCGATTTGCTCCTTTCTCGGCGAAGGTGTTGTATCGTACGATGTGTGCGCATTTTGGTTTAAGCGGTTTAAAAGCGGTGATTTTAGTCTAATCGACAAACAACGCCCTGGAGGCCCTCGGAAGCGCAACAACGATGATTTGGAACAACTGCTCGCTGAGAATTCGGCACAAACGCAAAAAGAGCTTGCAGAACAGTTGTT
>NW_011966251.1:0-5833 GCF_000949405.1 Vollenhovia emeryi | reverse complement strand
GACCACACATTGCTTCCAATACAAAAGACACCATAATGAGTCTTGGCTGGGACGTCTTGCAGCACCCGGTGTATTCACCAGATATTGCTCCATCCGATTACCACTTGTTCCGGTCGATGTAACACGCCTTGTCCGATATGTACTTCCAAACAGTGGATGTGATCCGAAAATGGCTTGACAACTTTATCGTATCCAAAGACGTAACATTTTTCCGAGATGGAATTCATCAGTTGCCTGAAAGATGGCTTAAAGTTATAGAAAGCAACGGCGAATACTTTGATTGAACAATTTCATTTACTTTCTTTTAAAATAAACCCTGAATGTAGCTGAAAAAATTGGATTATTCATTTGTACATCTAATATTATTAAATCACCTGTGATCGATGCGGCTCATATTGCCCATATATGATATCTTGACAACATATTCAATTCTTTAACACAGTTTTCATAACTGATATTTATAGTGATAAAAAAGAATGCACGACATTCAATCGTTGGAACTTTTTTGTAAATAGATATGCCGAAAAGGAAAAGATACGAAAATTTAAGTCGGTCTCAACAATGGCGCCGGTGAAAAGAAACAGATCGTACAGATCATAACGTAGAAATTGAAATTGCTAAAGAAAAGTCGAATGACAATATTTTTATTGTTGAAAATAATAATTATTTGAATAACGATGTACATATGTCTGAAGACGTTGACGAATGTAGGACTGACTCTTATTCAAATTATGAAGAATCTGATTTTGATGCATCAAAATTGAATGATGATAATACCGACTGTTATGAAGATGTAAATTTAAATATACAGAAAGAACTTTCCTTACGAGAATTTCTACAGATGTGGAGTGTTGAGAATAATATTACTCAAGTAGCTCTTACAAAATTACTCAAACGTCTGAGAGCTAATGGACATAAAAATCTTCCTTGTGATGCACGAACATTGTTAGAAACTCCAAAAACAACCTGTGTATGAACCAACTGAAAATCAAATAAAACTCAATTTGAGCATTGACGGATTACCATTGACAAAAAGTTCAAAAGCACAGTTTTGGCCACTTTTAGGTCAAATTACTCGCAGTGATTATAGAGAAAAACCATTTGTCATTGGAGTAATTCATGAATATTGTAAACCGAGCAAACCTGATGAAATCATTCATCAATTTATTGAAGAATATAATGACATTCAAAATAATGGATTTCAGTATGGAGAAAAAAAATCAAAATTGTGATAAATGCTGTAATATGCGATGCTCCTGCAAAAGCAGTCATAAAATGCATTAAAGGTCATACAGGATATTATGGATGCGACAAATGTGAAGAGGAAGGTGAATGGAGGGATAATCGAATGTTATTTCTCAATGAAAACGCTCCATTACGTACGGATGAAAGTTTTTTATTACGACACAGTGAAGATCATCATGTGAATGATTCACCTTTCGAAAACATAGCATTAAAAATGGTTACACAGTTTCCCTTGGATTATATGCATCTCGCTTGTCTTGGTGTCATGAAAAAACTTGCAAAATTGTGGATTAAAGGAATAAAGGGTATTAAATTGCGTGCTTCTCAAATAAATCAATTGTCTACAGATTTGAAGCTGTTAATGCCATACATACCTAAAGAATTTTCTAGAAAACGAAGAGGTTTGGATGAATTGGATCGCTGGAAAGCGACAGAGTTTAGACTGTTTCTCCTATATACGGGCTTGGCCACTTTGTGGAAGTGATGGGGGATCGGGAAACTTTTCTCCCGACAGGAGTCCTTATGCGCATGTGTGAAATGACGTAGCAGCTATTTCCACTGACGGATAGTTATAAGGGATCTCGCTCATCCCGCTCATGCGCGATAAATTCTGCCGTCCGCGTCTGTCCGTATTCCCGCGTTTCTTATGCCTTAAAGGTTAGATGTTTTAAAATAGCATACTTACATGTAGTGTTGGGTGGTTTAATTTTTAAATAATGTGCAATAAGAAGAAAGTGCAATGGATCTTCAAGAGCCTTCGACAAGCGGCATCGAGGAGAAGAGGAAGCCAGCCAAAATATTCCAACGTGCCTGGTTAGGTATGGATATTTTTAAAGATTGGTTGAAACTACACGAGGACAATACAAAAGAAATCTCGGCTTCCCACATAGCACAGGGACGTCCATTGAACGTCCGAAGGACATCCGATTGGTCCGACATGGATATCCGTAGGATGTCCCTATTCGTCCGTTGACTGTCCATGGGACGTCCATATTATGTTCAAATGTCCGGCCTATTTACGTCCATAAGACGTCTTATGGACATCCGGTAGACAAATAAGGATATCCCATGGACATCCGTGTCGGACCAATCGGATGTCCTTCGGACGTCTAATGGACATTTGATGGACGAAAATACAGTACCTCCATTGGATGTCGAATTCGAATGTCTTATGGACATTCGGTAAACGAAAATACAGGACAATCCGGATAATTAAAAGCCCGTATTGATAGTCGTTGTTCAATTCTCAAGATCAGTCTGTCTTTGTCTCGCCTAATACGTTTTTCCATACGCGACACGAGACAAAGACAGACTGATCTCGAGAATTGAGGAACGACTATGAATACGGGCCTTAAACTGCTTTAAACTTAAACTAAAGGTTTAAAAAGATCAAATATACACAATCGTTGATCTTGAACTTGCAAATCCTCACAGATCTGATATTTGTTACAAGGTAAATGGTGCGATATAAGGATAAAATAAATTATTTTACTCGGCAAATAAACGAGTGTATTTTGAGTTATGTTTTATTAAATACTTACAGTTTCAGTACTAACAAAATTTTTAAGTAGATATGTGTAGTTTCTTTGGTATGCAATTAATGCAATCATATTTTTATTTATATTAGACACCTCACTCATTTTTAACAAAAATTAGAAACGTAAACAAATAGAAACTGCTGGAAGCATACTGTGATGCGTTCCGTTTCCGTGTTAAAACCTTGTAGCAGTTTGAAAGCGCACGAAACTAAAATGGAAGGACACTTCTGTGACATCATAGCGTCAGTACTCGCAGTGAATAACGGAACGCACCAACAAAAATTACGATTTCACACATTCAATTTGTGTGTCGATCTACCAAATCTCGCAGATGTATATTAACGTAAAACGGATGTGATTTGGATCCATTGAATATCCTGTAGCGAACATCCGACGGATGTCCCAAATAGGACGTACATTGGACATCCATAATTCGCCCATAGAAGTCAGATGTATAAAATGGATATGTTTTGGACATCTTAAGGACGCCGGACGTCCTTTGATGGACGTCCCATGAATATCCACAAATGGACGTCGTTAGGACGTTCATAACATCTCCACGGACGTACCGACATATAACGGACATAATTCAGACGTCCGATGGACGTCTTGTGCTATGTGGGTTATCGATGTGTGAAATCGTTAGGTTCGTGTTTTACTGACGGTGTTTCATGGTTGTGTTTGTATATATGTGACGTGATGTGTAAGAGTCATTTCCAATGAGAAGTGTGATTGGTAAGAGACAATATCACATGGACGAATCATCAAGGAGAATGTTTTTACGTGTTATTTTAAGTTCTTTAATTTTTCTAGCAGAGGAAGATATGAATCTCCAAGCAATAAAGTGTCTGTCTGGAGGTTAATACCATTCCTCTGTTCAATTATGTGTAGCATTTCTGAAATCAATCTTCTCATGTAAAATGGCTCTTTGTCTAATATTATCGTTTCGTCAAAATCAAATGCATGGTCATTAGTTAAACAGTGTTCATGTATCACTGAAGGGTTGTTACGGTTTAATTTTTTGTGTTCTTTTATACGTGTCGAAAGTAATCTACTTGTTTGTCCTGTGTATGTTGCATTACAGTCCTTGCATTTGATTTGGTACACCACATTAGAGTTGGATGCATACGGTATCTTGTCTTTATGTACTTTAATTAGGTTGTTTAGTTTGTTGAAACCAAAGTCCTAGATAGGATTAAGTTAAGATAGCGAAGCGATTGAACTCTTAAAGACATTATATGTTTTTTAAATTACACAACGACTCGATAACAATTTGCATGAAGCTGATAGAACAGAGGTAGAAAATAGAATCCGAATAGGATAGTCCGGTATTTATGCCGCGCGGAGATATACGCCGCAGAAGTTAGAAAAAATAGAAGAAGTAAAGGGAATTTGCTTAAACCACTCTGTTAGGTGCCTTTATGCCATATTAGTATTGTATTGTGATTTCAGTCATTTACTGTTAATATTAACGAAATCATCGCAAGTTGAATCGACTATAATTACTAGTGAAATGTATGATAAAATTTCAAAAAACTCTCATAAAATTCTTTTAAACACCATGTTGTCCTACGAGTATCTAATTTTCACGATAAATTTTAAACGAAAGTTCTCTCCGTACAGAAAGAACGGAAACTTCCATAATGGAACTATTCCCCCATTACTCGATCTTAACCATTCTGCACCACTCCCCTACTAGTTCGAGGCTCAGACGCGGACTAGTAGGCGTCGCCTAAGAAAACAGGAATGTAGGCCAAAAGGATATGCAATTGATTCCGAATAAACTTGTTTAACTATTTCCTAGATTTCTATTGTAGTTTCTAAAAAAATGGAATAATTCCGATCGAAATCCATTCAGAACCTTTTTCATAATAGGAATGTGTTTGGGAAATTTCCTCACATTCGAATCTCGTCATGAGATCGAATGATCTTAAAATCTCCGTGAGCGCTGCGAGTGGATCGGGGGGGGGGGATGAAAAAGACGTGCGACGTGGCGAGAATGACTCCAATACCGTTCTTTAAATGAGGTGATCCTTTTTATGGTATGTCCACTATTTACAAATGAGAATTACATTGGTGTAGAATTTTGGGTGAGCGAGTCCGTCGAGCTCTCTTGTTCGCACAAGACCGTCGGGGGTGTGCCGCCCGTTGAGCCGGTGGCCGGCTACAAGCGTGTGTGCACTTACAATGTGAGAGGCCTTTGCGCAGAACACCGATTCACTCGAATTGTGTACTGAGCTTATGAGTCTGTTCCTGGATGAGCTAACGAGCACGGTAATAGAACTCGTTTCCTTGATCGTGAGCACGAGACTTCCGTCTCCCAGAGCGAACTTACAACGACTGTACCTCTTACTCCCGGTCTTGCTAAGCTGGAGTGTAAGCCCAGGAGCGATGGCCACGTGCCCGTCACGCGCTTGGTACCCCATCGCGCGGTCGCGCACGCGGTCCCACTGGGCCTTAAGTTAATGGCCGTGAGATGGCGAGGGTAGTACCAATGAGATAACTGGAGGAATCTCAAACAGAATGTGATAAGTAATTTATTAATTTGTGACAAAAGGCAAGTGCAAATTGAATGCCAAGAAGAATTCCGAGCACAGTAGACCACAGAAAGGAAAGTCGAAGTAAATATTATAAAACCTTGCCAAAAACATAACCTTATTAAATTAAGAATCCTCGACTATCGGACGTATTAAATCTTGCGCACGACGCAGTTGAACACGTGCGACAATAGGGCGCGATAAAGGGCGTAATTAAGGGGATGCTGGAGTGACGGGCCAACTCCGACGAGATAGCGCCCTCATCTGAACGGAATTAAAAATGTCGATAATGTCGGTAATTATCGACATTTGTAATTCCTATATTACCATTCCAAATTATTGATTATCTAGTCGTAAACATGTATTCGAAATACATGTATATACGTACAGGGTGTTTCGGCAACATACACATCAGCAAGTTGGGTTGCCTATTTGCTTGCCGACAGGGGCACACTTTATCGGGCTCACAGAATAAGATCAGATGCAAGTTCGGCGGTTTTCTAATTCTTATAC
>NW_011966250.1:15672-19149 GCF_000949405.1 Vollenhovia emeryi | reverse complement strand
GAGAGAGAGAGAATAAATAAGATATAATTGAATGCTTTATAAAACTTTATAAGGTTAAAAGTAGAAAATATGCGTTTTGAAAGAAATATATAAATACTAAAAATAAGAATATTAGCATATTAGAAGAAGAAAGATTTCTCTAGCATTAAGAGGATATGCGTTTTACAAGAAATATATAAATACTAAAAATAAGAATATTAGCATATTAGAAGAAGAAAGATTCCTCTAGCATTAGGAGGATATGCGTTTTACAAGAAATATATAAATACTAAAAATAAGAATATTAGCATATTAGAAGAGGAAAAGATTCCTCTAGCATTAAGAGGATTACCAGTTAAAATTTCATGCCTCAGTGTAATAGGATTTTCCTCTACATTTTAGACTATCATCTTGAGGCCGTATTTAATAGTAAAATCCTCTAACATCAAGAGGGAACCACTCAAAAATAGAATACTTTTCTTTCAGTGTCCCTAATTCGACTTCAACATTAACTCGAAATTCTACGGAAACCTTTTCACCGGTGGGATACCTTAAACCACAGTTTTCCAACAAAACTCTCCCCTTTCCTTCACTAACTAACTTCCTACTCAGAATAGAAATATCAGAGTCCGTATCAATCTTAAACACACATCGTTTCCCATTAACATTTCCTTGGTAGCAAAAATAACACAGGCCGACATTTTTAAAACCCTGAGAGCAGATTATATTTTCCCAAAGGTTTTCGGTCCGCTAAATCCGAATCCGACATCGGAATTGCTCCATCACATCAGGTTTTCGAGATATCCTAACCTCAAAGTGCAAAAAACACAGTTTTTCGCTATATTTGGGGTTATATTAGATCGGGAATTAATTTTTCTCCACAAAACACGTTATGGCATCTGAAAGTATTACTCTTCGCCTTCAAAATGCATTTTAAATTTTTCAAATATCTTATTTCTTCTCGGAGATATCGTCCGTTGAAATTTTTTAGTTTGGCGTTTTCGTTACAACCTTACCAAAAAAATTAACTTACTCAATGCAAGGGTATCTTGAAGTCATCGTTCTTCTAATAAATGTCAACGTGAAAGATGAAAGTGAATTCGGATTCAGCGTCCTTTTTTTGGTAAGGTTGTAACGGGGACGCTAAACTAAAAAATTTCGACGGACGATATCTCCGAGAAGTAATAAGATATCTGAAAAATTCAAAATGAATTTTGAAGGCGAAGAGTAGTACTTTCAGATGCCGTAACGAGTTTTGTGGAGAAAAATTAATTCCTGGTCTAATATAACCCCGAATATAGCGAAAAACTGTGTTTTTTGCACTTTGAGTTTAGGATATCTCGAAAACCTGATGTGATGGAGCAATTCCGAGGTCGGATTCGGATTTAGCGGACCGAAAACCTTTGGGAAAGTATAGTCTGGTCTCAGGGTCTGGAATTTCGTAAAATTTTGTCGGCCTGTGTAATTAGAATCTTGTTTAATTCTATTAATTTCGAAAATTTTATTAACGTTCGAGGTTTTAAAAACACAAGTCGATTTCACCTCGCCGGAATCGACTAATTTTCGTTTCCCCTACTCGGGTATTCGAAACGGAAATGCCCCGACTTTCCGCGCGACCAACATTCCTTTGAACCTGTGACAGAGGCGACAGGGGAGGCGCGGGCGCTAGAAAGAGAACGCACGACGATATGCGAGTGAGAGAGCACTAGCGACGCGGTTGCCTTGACAACCAAGATTAACAACGCAGCGCCTTCCCCTGCCGTCTCTACCCCGCGCGCCTACACTCTGGAGGGTATAAAAGCCCTCCGGAAAATCGTAAAATAATTCAGTCTTGCCTCGGCGCTCCGAGCGACACCCGGCGGTGGATGCCTCCCACATCCACTACGGTATACGCCGAAAATACAGGTGCTCCTGTCAATCGGCAGTACCACACCGGAGCGCATGACAGCGGAAGCGCTACTCCGTCGTGCGCCCCGGCCCGCAGTAACGTACACCTAACGGGGTGCTCCTCGGTGTACAAATGTTACTATTTCCCGCACCGGTCTCCCGTACTGACTCCTGACTCCGTCATCCTCCGTAACAGCGGGCGCGTCCGTGTTTCGAAGGGACGGAGTATCTCCGCAGTAACGTACACCTAACGGGGTGCTCCTCGGTGTACACATGTTACTTAAATCTCACGCATAACGAGGTGTTTCTCGGCGTGCTCCTGTCCTGTAATTCCTGTATCCGGCTCCGTTTCCGTCTTAGCATCGGGTACACTCGTGATTTGACGGAGCGGAGTAACGCACGCATTACAAGGTACCTCTCGGCGTGCTCCTGTTTCCTGACCCTGATCCGTTTTCCTGTTCCTGACCGGAGATAAAGTCCTGGGGGGAATATTCGGGTGGGAAAAATTCTAATTAATTCTAATTTAAGTTTCCGTAGAATTAATCCCGTAACCTCTCTTCCTTTACAGACCAGAGAATCCTGTAAATACATTCTCTCCCGTGTGTTTCCAACGCGTTTCCAGAACACTTACCGATATAGCGGCGTTAATTAATTATTCCATTGATTATTCCATCCGTATTCCTGTACTTTAATTTTAGCATTATTGTTCCGTTCCGCTTAAATATTTAACAGTGCCACGACACTTGCGTTCTTACTAACTCTATTATATTAATCTCATTAAGTCAACTTCGCGGTACGAGGTAGACGGATTGCACTGTATCTACCTCGTACCGCGAATTAAATATTACTTAATCGTACATCAGACATCCTGTTTTGTAAACCGAATAATTCTGTATTCTTTTTTCCTGTATTTCGATCCAGCAGCGTACTTTCTGTAATCCGAATAATCATATTCTTTTCCTGTATTTTTATCCAGTAGCGTACTCTCTGTAATCCAACTAATCCTTTTCGTTTTTCCTTTGTATTTTGATCACAGGGCGTACCCATTGTAAATCCTTCGTCATCCTTTGTATCTACTCCCTAATAAACATGTTCTTACCGTTTTCGGTAAAAATGCAGAAGAGGGGAGCCCTCCCCAATGACCTTGACCTTGACATATGTTGTCAAGGTCGCCCTCCTGAGTGACCTTGAAGAGGTTTTAGCCGTCGCTCGTAGTTCATTAAATAGATATTTAAAAAACAATGTCAACCAATTCTATGTAATTTTCAGACACAAATATTAAAAATTTTGAAAAATGTTTTAAACAAAAGTTGTTGATCACTTTAAAATATACATTTTATGTTCTATTAATTTTTACTGTACAAGTAATAGTTTTCGAGAAAAATGATGGACTCTAAATTTTATATCTTTCCTCCTATCTAAGCATGTACCTTACAGTACATATACGATTTCACATGGGTTTGCAACGATTTCACATGGGCTTTCCACGTGAAGTTGCTCGTGTCTTTAGCACGGCGCGCTGCGTGCGCCCCACCCCCCTTCCCCCATCGCCCCCCGCCCACCCCCTCCTTCCCCCATCCCCCCTCCCCACCACCACCTTCACCCCCTTTC
>NW_011966250.1:0-12593 GCF_000949405.1 Vollenhovia emeryi | reverse complement strand
CCCCCCGCAGGGGGGCGGAACATCCTGTCTCCACGCATACATTTTTCTACCCACTTATAAGTCCCTCCCCTCCACCAAATGTAGATAGAAAAATGTATGCGTGAAGACAGTGTGTTCCGCCCCCCCTTCGGGGGGGCTCCACTTCATTAAAAATAACCCTACCCACCCTATGTCAGAGGTGTGGAGTGGATCTCGCTTGCTCGGTCAGTCTGCGCCGCGAGAAGAAGCGTGCGCGCGCGCGTGTGTGTGTGTGTGTGTTCAATCCGTACCGACCGTTGCGGAAGGGGGCAGGTGTGACCATGTAAATGAAAATGGTAGTTTGTTTATGATTTTAAAGGTAGTTACACAGGCATTTTAATAACAATTACTAAGAAAAAGTATTAAAATTTTTAGTTTTCAATTTGTTATATCTCCTAAACCAATGCCGTCCCCCACTTGATTCTTGCGGGGAATTACTCAGAAAACTCTCCCCTACAACATATCTAAGTGGCGAGGAAATCGGTGAGGTGTGACCTTTTCTGCATATTTACCTATTTAACACTACAAAAGGTGTGATATCACCCAAAAACTTACCTTTTTAAAAAAAAGGTAAAAAATGCACCAAGTATAAGCTCCAATGTTACTCTATCTCTTCTGCAAAAGTATCTTCTCTACAAAAATATCTTTCCTGCAAAAGTATCTTCTTTACAAAAATATCTTTCCTGCAAAAGTATCTTCTTTACAAAAATATTTTTATAAAAATATCTTTCCAAAAATACCTTTTCAAAAATATTTTCTCTACAAAAATCTTCTCTACAAAACTATCTTCTCTACAAAAGTAATGATATCATTAACAAATTGTGCCAAATATAACAATGGATATTTATATATGTATAACGCGTATCTTTCTTCTACCGTAACCATTCTGTAAATACGTCTCATTCGGGCAATAACGTATCGACAGCACCGATGAAAAGAATAGCAACTGTTTAGAAATTTAGAAACTCTGTATCTATTCAGGCGAATTAAGGCCTGTGTCCATGATGCTAGTACTTGGTCCAAGTTCTAGTTTTGAGAAATGCGTAGCCAATCAATTTGCAGCTTTTGTGGAACAGCTATATTGATTGGCTACATATTTCGCGGAAGTAGAACTTGGACCAAGTACTAGCATCATGGACACAGGCCTTAATTCGCCTGAATAGATACAGAGTTTCTAAATTTCTAAACAGTTGCTATTCTTTTCATCGCCCTAACAGCAAAAAGTCGACTTAAAGTCGACTTAAAGTCGACTATTCCGAAATATGACTTGGCGAAAAGTCGACTTTTTTTAGGACGAAAAGTGGACGGAAAGTCGACTCTTAGTCGACTTTTAATCGACTTTTAGTCGACTTTTAGCCGACTTTTAGTCAACTTTCCGTCGACTTTTAGTCAACTTTCCGTCGACTTTCGTCATGAGCAAAAAGTCGACTTTTGGCCAGAGATGCAAACTTTAGGGCCGAGCACCATCAAAGTGTTACACTCGGTGCTTACACACACGGACACGATTGCGCTTGTGTGTGTGAGCACTGAGTGTAAAGCCCGCTGCAGACGATGCTATTTTTCCTGCTGGATTGCTTGCAATCTAATAAATTACTATCGTTGCACCATTCAGCACTCAGGATTCCTAGTAATTTAGTCTGCAGCATCGTCTGCAGCGGGCTTAACACTTTGATGGTGCTCAGCCTTAAAGTTTGCATCTCTGCTTCTGTCTCCAACAGATCAGTAATGCGCTATTTTATTGCGCGTGTGATATACGTACATTATTGCGTTGGTCTGCTGTGGCTCTTCTTGTAATCTTTTGGTTTCAGATTTAATTGAACTTTATACACAGTTCAACCACAGTATCAACAACGCGGGAATTTGATAGTAGGTTGTTCGGGGTGATACGTTGATGCATATGTGCGCTAGAATGCGATTATTCTGTAAGTTTCATGAAACATTTTGCATTTATTCCTACATTTTGCTGATATGGGCTTCGCATAATAATCTAGGATGTTCTTGCGACGGGTGAGTGTTTGTGTCGACAACCAACTCACCGTGACCCTACCCGAAAGCCCATGTCAGCAAAATATAAATCTTTATTATTCTTAAGATACGTTGACGTTCGGTCCGATTCCTGCGCGTGCACGTAATCCGTTGTTCCTTCCGCCGATCTCCAATGAGCCACGCGAACGCTCGCTCCGCGCATGTCAAATGCGCGAGGTGTCTTCCCGAGCCCTGTAACTACCAATCACGCCAAGAGCCCTGGGGTCAACTCAAAATGTTTAAGGTGGCGAGAGATCATTGGCGATCGTCGAAAGAACAAAGAATCCTGCTTCACCATAAAAGCTGCGACCAAAGGAATCGCAACGCCTTCTTCTTTCGTTTCTCGCTTGCGGTAACACGTATTTATTCTTGCGAATCGCGTGCCGATAGAGAGCCGATCCTTATCTATCAGCTGGTTCGAAGGCGTCAGTCTCACGTACTGTTCATCTACAATTTATTGTAATGGATTAGTTTGTGTGAAATTGTGTCAAATATATATTTGAGAAACAAGTTCGTGGATCTCATCTTCAAGGTATCCCACGTCCAGTGAACACCTTTGACGCGTCCTGAACATAGGTCTTTTTAAGATTAAGGTTAGAGCTTCATTTTCTAAAATGAGAAAGAGTTATTATAAATTATCAGAGCGTCAAAAACGTCGACGTACCTTAATGTTGTATCAGCGCGACAATTTTGAACCTCCTGTTAATGATGATAGCAGTAATACTTCTATTGCACCATTTGCGGTTCATGGTTATGAAAATTCGGTAAATAATTTGCCAAATATTTCTATTTCTGATACATCATTACCTCTACAGACTAATAATGAATTAGAAGCTGATAACTGTTGCAATGATACTAATGATAATTGTGAATTATCTGAAGATAGTAACTACGATGAGGCTTTAGATATTTCCAATGATAATATTGCTTCCCGTTCTCAGTTTAGCGATGATATTCGTGATTGGGCAATTCAGTTTGGTATAAATCAAAATGCTCTAACTCGTTTATTACACATTCATAAACGTCATGGCTTCGATGTACCTACAGATGCACGTACTCTTTTAAACACTCCACGACCTCATAGTTACGACGTTAAAAACCTTTCACAAGGTCAGTATGTTCATCACGGTTTAGGTAGAGCACTAACGACAATTATTAATCAAACTCCAGAAGCTTTTCTTGGTCGGACTGTTATTCAATTAGATTTAAATATAGACGGTTTACCAATTGCTAAAAGTACCAAGAGTTAGTTGTGGCCTATATTGGGTAAAATATTACATTTGCAGCAAGTACCTTTTCTTATTGGTGCATACCATGGCTACAGTAAGCCTCCGTTATTAGAATTTCTTCAGCCATTTGTTGACGAATGTATAGTATTGCAAACTGACGGATTTGAAGTTAATAATTTGATGTATAAAATTCACATTCGAGCTATTATTTGTGATTCTCCAGCTAGAGCATATGTTACATGTACTAAATCGCATAATGGATATTTTGGATGTGGAAAGTGCAGTGTCAAAGGTGTAAATATTAACAGACGTATGTCGTTTACAGACATTAATATGCCTCTTAGAACTGACGTTGACTTTAAAAATAGAACTCAACCACAGCACCATCTTCCAAATATTTCTTCTCCTTTTGAACTTCTTTCTGTACCCATGGTAAGCTCTTTTCCCATAGATTATATGCATAATTCCTGTTTAGGAGTTATGAAACAACTTTTACGTTTGTGGGTGGATAAGTCGCAAACATCAAGGGTTGCTCAACTTCATCTTAATTCTTTATCTACTTTATTAAAAGGAATTTCAAAATTTATTCCAATGGAATTTGCTAGAAATCATTTCAATTTAGATGAATTTTCTCGGTGGAAAGCCACACAATATCGAACATTTCTTCTCTATTTAGGACCTGCAGTTTTGATAAACTGTTTACCCTCAGATAAGTACCTTCATTTTAATATACTAAATTGTGCAATGCGATTATTGTGCTAATTATTCTTATAATACATACAATAATTATGCAAACGATCTCTTTCGTACTTTTGTCGAAAATATGGAACACTTATATACAGCAGAGAGTGTAACATATAATGTTCATAATTTGATTCATCTAGCAGCAGATGCTAATAATTTCGGACCTCTCGATGCATTCAGTGCTTTTCCTTTCGAAAATTTTCTATTTAAAATTAAGAAATTGCTTAGAAAGTTTTAAAAACCACTTCAACATGTATACAATCGTTTAAACGAGCAATTAAATTTAATTTCAACTAAAATTGAACACTTTAACAGTCTTAAAGGTCCTCAATTATTACGAAGAAGTAATGAACAATTACATATGGGATGTACTAACGCACATACTCAAATTAAATTTCCAGCATTTACATTAACAACCAAAAAATATAATAATTGCTGTTACATCAAAGAAAATAATTGTATAAAAATTGTTTATATAAAAAGTATAGGATATTTTCAGGAGGATGCTATAATTCTTGGTAAAAAGTTTATGAGCATGTCAAGTTTGCAGAATTATCCATGTGATTCCTCAAAATTACATATTTTTATTGTCGAAAATTTATCTAATGATTTAGAAATGTGGCCAGTTTCATCGATACTAAACAAAGGTTTTCTTATTCCGTTAAAACTCGACTGTGTATCTTATCTAATTCTTCCATTATTACACGTTAATTATTAAATTAAAATTTACTTTTGAAATTTTTTTAATCACAAACGTAAAAGTTGTTGGAAAACAAAAACGAATATAATTCTTCAAACAATATTCAGATCTTTCTCTTTTTGTCAATTATTCATCTAATTTATTCTTCAGTGGACTAGGCCTTCTGGGGATACCACTTTAAAAAAAAACGCATCATCAATTGTTCCGGATTCAATCATGAATCTCGGTTTGTTCGTCACCGGCGTGATGGCAGCATCAGCCGGGTCGGATCGTGAAGCGCCACAGGGGCGCTGCGCGCGCATGCCCGATCGCGACGCGAGGCGACCCCGCTTCTTCGCGTTCGTTTCCGGCACTTTTTGGGCTAATGGCCACGGTACGTGCTACACGCGTCGTGCAGTGCTAAGGACATTAGTGTGCTCTCGTGGACTTTTCTCAACGTTGAACTAAACTCAGTGCGGACAGTAGTGCGACTCGACTCAGGCAGCTCGGGATACAGCATCATCGGCGACTCAGGCTCACCACGCATCGCGCAAGCCAGCGCCGCGTGGACACGGCTCACGGGCATCTACATCGCGAGGCCGGTGTTCGATCAATAATATCGACCCGTGCGAGTGATTTCAGGACTTCTCATTCACCGCTTATTCATAGACTGCTCACTGTAAGCTTTTCTCATTTATTAAACTGGGACTCGACAATTTTATTAAATCCACACGAGGTACGATCACGTGATTTCCACCCGATCAAGCGTGCATCCGTTCCCTGAGCCTCTCACCGCTAAGTCCTCTCACCCTGCATCCACCAGCAGCGGTAACCAGCGAACTCGCCTCGCGGGATTCGCGAACATCAATAGTACCTCATGGGTGATGTGGAAAACTATTGCAATCGAGTAAGAAAATTATTTATTTTAAACACATTTATTTTATAATTAACATATTTATTTTAAACACATTTAGAGATTTAAATTACAAAAATTCAAAATAAAACAAAGTTAAAAGATTTGATTGTTTTACAATATGCTCAATTGGCAGAGTTGGGAAAGTTAAGGAACTCAGTTAAGTTACAGTTACAGATGAAGAAAAAGTAACAAAGTTAAGTTAAAGTTACAAAAAAAGTAACTGTAACTGTAATTTCATTACAAGTAACGAGTTATGTCCCAACCGTGTCAATTAGTTGTACCTTGGAAATTAATCCTTTTTCTCATCTACGTATACATCTATACCCAGGTGGCCAGCTGACTTAACTTGTCGTCATTTTGATTTCTAAATGACATTTCTGACGACATTTCGACGTCAAAATGACATTTCTGACATTTCAACGTCAAAATGACGACAAATGACGTCAGCTGGCTACCTGGATACACAGTAATTTAAATATAATAAAACTACAGATAAAAAATTGAATATTCTATACGAAAATTGTATATGTCAAATAGAACAACGCATGCAACTTATAACCTACTTGTAGATTTTTTACTGCGAATGCAATCTCCGCCTCGTCGCAACCATTCTTGAAATAGTACTTCAAGTTCTCTCCAGGTCGAGTTTGGAAATTTGCCCAACACAGTCTCTGAAACAATAATAATACATTGTATAATAATGTTATATTTTTTAAGCTATTACGAAAATAAAGTCAAACCTACGATAAGTTCAATCATAGACTTATCTAACAGATCAATCTTCGCTGTAAGAGACAAATAATATAACATGTATGGTGCAAACATATATAGTGTATCTATTTCTTTTTTCTGCTTAGTAGGGAGTAGATATGCTCGTAGGAGAGCTTATGACTCACCACCAAATGACAGAAGAAATAAATGACAACTAGCAGTATGTCTGTACCGTATATGTTCCATCACTGTCTCTTATAGCAAGGTGTATCATATAAGTCTATAGATCCAACCCACGATGTAGTTCAGAAGAGACCTATAATACGGTTTGGTGCTGGAAAAAAGTTCCCCCACTATTCGTCTAGCCTGTATTTAGGGTCAATTTCATCAACCACAGTTAGATTTAACCGACGGTTAAAGTTGGCAAAGTAGCCAATGAGTAAGAAATAAATATACATATGAGAAAATAATCTTGTTTATTAGCTCTGTCTGCAAACTTTAACCATCGGTTAAATCTAATCGTAGTTGGCCCTTAGACAGTGTTTCTGAATCTGCTCATTTACTCATTCAACTCTTCTATATGGCTGCGTTCCGATATGACTGAAAATCTATTGAAAATCGACAACATTTATAGGAGGGTAGTCAGATCTTATATTTAAGATCGTTTAAAGATCATATTTAGGTACTCTGTAGCCAATGAAATGATTCATATAACATCTTAAGATAAACTTAAGGCAGTCTTAAATATGAGACCTGGCTAATAATACCGGCCATAGTGTTTATGAAACTATGTATTTTTAGTACTGACAGTAAATATCGAAACTCAGTCTATCTGTCTTAGTACTGTGGTAAGGACGATATTATAGGACGAAATCAGTTGTTTCTAGTACTGTCAATATTTCAGGCTACAATCGGAACATCCTTAGCATAATGCACATTAGAAAACTTTTGTGATCGCAGGAGGTGATAAAAGTGGGATTAGCTTATTGCTTTTCCTTCTTGGACCCCATCGTGAGTTGGAAATATAGGGATAGGTTAATTCAGAAATTATGTATAAAGGATAAACTGCATATTAATAATTGTACCCATTGTGATTTTTGATGTGAGACTGGTTTTAACACCTACGCGACCTTTCTGACCTGACCAACACAGTGATTTTCTCAAATCAATGGAGAAAGTATATTAAAGCACATTTTTTAAATGTTTTATGGCTGATTCTCCACCAAGCCGAAGTACCATTGTTTCCTACAATTAGAGCAAAAACCATGCAAATGAGTATAAAGTAGTTGTAGAAGTTATCCCTGCTTAAAATAATAAATAGAATATTGTCACATTACATTCAAGATATTAAGAGCCTTATTAATTTACATAGAAATTGAATATAATATAGCATGATCTAATTATATGCTATTATTTTACACAGGGTATGCATTAAGGCGCCTGGTCCCGGTTACAGATGTCCTTTTCTAATGACATCAGAAGCAAGAGATGACACGCTGAGAATTATTGCGTGCTATTTTGAAATAAAATAAAAAGATATTTGGATGAAAAAATATTTTCGATCGCTTTAGCACACTTATAAAATATTCCAAAAACTTTTCTTTTCCTTCGACAGTTAATAAACAGCCGTAAAATAAAGTCTTTATTGTTTATAGTATGCCTACATGTTATGAAGAATCATGCTTGCACAAAACCTGCATGACCAGGCTGTATTATATTCATTTTAAGACTGTTAAGAATTATATTCATTTAAGACTGTTTATTAACTATCCAACGAAATGGATAGTTTGTGGAATATTTTATATGTGCTAAAGCGATCTAAAATATTTTTTCATTCAAATATCTTTTCATTAAAAATTGGCATGCAAGAATTATCAACATGTCATCTCTTACTTCTGACGTCATTAGAAAAGAACATCTGCAGTTGGAACTAAGAGCCTTAATAAGTAAAAAAATAATGTTAAAAAGCAAGCATATTCCAAACAAAAGAACAATGACAATAAAAAGCAACCAAAAAAAGATTCTAAGGAATTATTATAACAAGACGTCATACAACTTCAAGGGAGGTGTTTATTTCAAGCACCCGATGGAATTTCTCCCAAAAAATTACAAACGTATGAAATAAAATTTTATTATACTTACAAAGCTATGTTGTAGCTCAATATCTCCTTTTAATTTATTTTCAAAATTCGTGAATTGTACCAATGTCTGTAACGGCAATTCTGACACATGTTCAATTTTTTTGCCTGCTACATCTTTTGCGTTGGCTGGTACTTGATCTTGCAGCAGTAAGGCGATTCCATGAAGTTGGCGTAATACTTTTTTCCATTGTAATGCATTTTCTTGCCGGCATGCAGCTGCAAATGATAAAAATACAATTATTTTACAATTAGAAAGAGGCATATAAGATTTCACAGGCCTGTCTAGAAGTTGGAAAAGTTTTACGGACAAAAATAAAGCTAAAAATACCTTAATTTTTGTTCGCTCTAAAAAGACCTGTTAGAAAAACTGTATTTGTCTTAATTATTAGGATCGTTTGCATTCTTTTATAAGCCATGAGATGTAATCAATGGAATGAATATGAAAATCGAAGAATAAATATTATGTTATGTTGGAAAAAATACTGTGGGTGAAGTAATGTTAAGACGAAAATGTTAAATAAACTTTTTAATCAGGTGAGTATTTTAATTACAATTCATTGATGATAGACGAGTAAACTTTAGTATTTGCAGTTAGCCTTACATTATTGAAGTCAGCTGGAGGGCTATCTATCATCTGAGGGTCTGTTTAGTTTATTGTATTATAATAATTACTCATTTAGTCTTCATGGCTTCCGGATGGTTGCCGCGTCCGTTTGCAGTGTGGTGCCGACGTTTCGCAGGCGTTGCAGTCTGCTTCATCAGGGCTGGGAGACTCTGATACTGAGCTCCCTCGCGTTGCGCTCGTCCTTTTATACTCGTTCTTGGGGGGAAGGGAGGGGGTAGTCAGGGGGGGCGTGGTCAGAGGGAGGGGAGTCAGCCAATCCCGGCTGACGGGATTTTTACCGCATGACGGAATGTTATAAAACTAGAAGGACTTCTCGCTCCAACTCTACAATGAGACGGCGTGGGTACGATTAAATCGTCAAATTTAGTAAAGTTCCATTCAGAGGAACCTTCGATCACTTCATTACTACAAAGATGTTCCACAAAATCCACGGTTTCAAACATACATAAAAGAAAATATACAGCATTAGATTTTTTGCAATACGTGATCAAGTTTATTCGACCAAATACAGGATAACCAGTGTCTTTGTGGAACGTTACAGCTACACACATTTCTTTCTTATAAATAGTACCTGCAATTCTGATCCATGAGAATACATTTATGATTTCATCTAAATCCTTAGGCAGAATATCACGAAATGATTGATAATTATTACTATCTCTAATACTAACTTCTTCTTTAACTCCAAAACAATATTTCTCACCTAGAGGCTTTTGAGATATAAATCTGGCACACAAATTCAGCTGATGTTTAATCGCTAAAGTCAAAGGCAAGTTTCTGCGAGAATTTGTAGCATGAGCTGCTTGTTTAAGAGGTGTTTGGCTTCCCATCGAAGACAACAGATAGGCCATAAGGGACCAACTCGACGCATGACTTGAGGATAATGAAGCATATAATGATGCTTAGGTTTGAGTGTAACATTGGGAAAGACAGTAAGGTACATTTCGTGATGTTCTGAAATAAGAATACTGAGGTAACTAAGTGATCGAAGGTTCACATAAGGTGTCGAAACTATGTCTACAATAGATTTTAGTTTTAAATAAAGATGTCAACTTTCAACATCCTCAGGAACTAAATCACCAAGCATTAATCCAAAATGCCTGACAAAACACAACATTTCTGAAGAAGAGAACTTAAGTTTACCAGCAATGAGGTGCTCTTTTGTAATTTGTGGTACTGCATTACCTGACTCTACTGGACCATAATCAAAATAAAGAATACGATTGTTTAGAGTCTCTATAGAAAAGTATTTTTTGTTACATATTAAATCGGAAAGTATAAGTGATAAATCACAACCGCAAACCCCCTCTAAGAGATCATGCATAATATCAAAGCAAATGCTTTGTACAAACGAAAAACTGGGAATAGTATCCCAAACACAGTTTTCTTTGATACCAGTCATACTAAGATTTTGTGACAATACGTCAACAGCATAATTCTGCATGGTTCTCATTTTATGTACATCAAGAGATGTTGTAGATAGAATTTCATTCATATGATGCTTGCACATTCTACATGGATAGTTTGCATTAAATCTTTCAGCTAAACCACAAATAGAGTGAATTCCTAAATTATCACCCAGCAAAAGACACAAACTAAAATAAATTTGTTTCTCTCCTGAATTAGTTTTTACAATTAATCCATTTTTTCCAGTTGTATCAATTCTTGTATTACTGGTCTAAATAAATTCATATTTCCATGTACTTTACAATCTGAAAGAAATAAAGAAGCCAAAAATATGTTTTCAAGTTTTGAGGCATAATCTTGAGGTACAGCACAAGCAATGCTATAATAAAGTGCTCCTAATTTGTGGTGACCAGCATGAGAACCTGTGATATTATCTGGATCCATATCGTCAAAGAAAAAAATTAGTGGAAGCACTGTTTTACCATAGAAATGTTTAGCTACTTTTTCTTTCCACATTTCTCCTTGTACAACATTTGAAAAAGGCTCATCTGTTTTAGACAAATGTTCTAAGTTTGAAACAATTGCATCAAAGCAACCTGGTAATTCTACAAAATGTTTCAAAACTTCTGTTATGGGAATGTATTGACCAGTATCAAATTCATGACTCATTACTGTTTTATTCATCTGTGTTCTAGGCCTATAATGACTACCAATAACATAGCTTATAGGAGCTATATAGAATTCACTCTCTTTTAATGCTTCTAATCTTTCATAGTCACTATAGAGGCCAGCAAAAATATTATCACATGCACTGAACATAAGAGAAAGTTCACAAAGTTCTTCATTATTATCAACAAACTTACTTAATATTTTAAAAACTTTATTTTTTAAAATACTTAAGTATCCACTTAATAATAATTCTGAAGCAGCATCAACTATTTCTTGTACGTGAACCCGATTCAAAGTGTTGGAAGCATACAATTTTGATATAAAAAGAAGTGTAGAGTCTACTATGGCTTTTTTAATATCATAAACTGATATTGAATTTTCTTCTGACGTACTTGGATCAAGATGTTGACATATATCAACATCTGAAATTTGGATATCATTAAGTGGTTCTGCTTTATTAATATGACAAGCATCAAAGGAATGATTTTGCTTTTGTAAATAATTTTTACTTAACAAGGAACACTTGAATAGATGTCTTTTAAATGCACGTAAACAAGGACAAGTTTTGTAACAATTTGCCGCAGGACATCTAAGTGCAGTATGAGCAGCTATAGTATGATATATTTTGATGTGCGCTATCAAAGCCTCGATTGAGTCAAATTGCTGTTTACACGCAAAGCACAATAACCCCATTGTTAATAAACTTAGGCACATAAGCTTCAGCGAATAGAATTGCAAATTATGCAATGTTTTGCATAATTAAAACATAATCTTACAAACTAAAATATAAAAGAGTAGAACTTAAATTAGAATTGTGGACTTCAGCCAGATGTTTGTTCATTTTCGTTTTGAGTTGATACTTGAAGAGCTTTAAGAGTTTCAAAAGATTCAAAAGACAAGTGCACTGACGGTAGAATTCTTCCTGTCATACCTTGTGGAGATGCGATATATAGCTTGCTGAATAAAGAGCCACGTACCTCTTGCTTCATATGAATATTCGGTCATCAAAACTTGTATAGCTTTGAAACACTGATCAAAGGCTTTCAACACATTATTAAATTGATACTTGACTTCATCAATTATCAAGTAACAAGCCTCGTATTCTTCCACTGTAGGTCCAACCAGAAGAACAAAAGGTTGAACTCTAGTTTTAAGTTTCAAAGCTATAGCACGTCTTCGGTCGATAGCTGGATTAATATCTCCTGGCACCTAGAGAAATAAGATAAAGAAAACAACTGTTAATTTCAATTTTGCAAGAGTTAAGAGTTAAGAGTCAAGAAACATGCTCCACTTTATGAAGACAAGAGAGAGAGAGGGGGGAGGGGAGGGCGGGAGGGAAGGGGAGGGAGAGGAAGAGGGAGAGAGAGAGAGAGAGGAGGAGGAGGAGGAGGAGAGGAGGAGGAGGAGGAGGAGGAGGAGGAGGAGGAGG
>NW_011966249.1:9425-12586 GCF_000949405.1 Vollenhovia emeryi | reverse complement strand
TGCTTGGTGTGCGTGAGCACCGTGTGCACCACCAACGGTGCTAGAGAGCAGCTCCGGTGGGTGCCCGGCCCCAAAGTTTACATCACTGCCTGGACGTCCAGCCGGAGGAACTCCGGAGAGCCGTCGCTAAGGGCCTCAAGGGCAACACAGCCCCGGGCCCTGACGGCCTCCACAAGCAGATCCACGCTCTGGCAATGAATGTCCTCGCGGAGGAATACGCGCGCCTGTACAGCGCGTGCCTGAGGAGAGGGGTCTTCCCCCCGCGGTGGAGGAGTGCCACGCTGGTACTCCTCCCGAAGGAGGGGAAAGACGCATCTCTCCCGTCGGCGTATTGGCCAATATGCCTTCTGGACGAGGTCGGTAAGTTGTTTGAGCGAGTGCTCGTAAACCGCCTCGTCCAGCACCTGTCCCAAGCGGGCCCCGACATTAGCGGGGCCCAATACGGGTTCAGGGAGGGCCTGTCCACCATGGACGCGATTAAGCGTGTCCAGGCCCTCTCTGAAGAGGCGACGTCCGAGGGGGGGGGGGTGATGTTGGCAGTGTCATTGGACATTTCCAACGCCTTCAACACCCTCCCCTGGGGGGGACGAATCAGGGAGTCGCTCCGACGCCGCGAGGTTCCGTCATATCTCGCCCGCGTCGTGAGCGACTACCTGAGGGACAGGTGGGTCGAGTATATCGACCAAGGCGGCAGGCGCCGACGGGAGAGATTCCACCGGGGAGTGCCCCAGGGATCGGTTCTCGGACCGTTCTTGTGGAACCTGGGGTACGACTCGGTGCTACGTGTTCCCCTCCCCCCGACTGTCACGTCGTCTGCTACGCGGACGACACGCTCGTGACAGCCGGGGGCCGCGATTGGGGGGAGGCCCTCGCCAGGGGGCGAGTGGCAGCGGGAGCGATAGTCGACTCTATCCGCAGCCTGGGCCTCGAGGTGGCACTCGGCAAGACCGAGGCCGTGATGTTCCACGGTAAAAGACGTGGAGCACGCGGCGCGCCGCCCGAGGGACTCACCCTGGCTGTGGGTACGGCCCTCGTCAGGATCGGCCACGAGATGAACTAGCTCGGGTTGATCCTCGACGACCGATGGAGCTTTGCGAGCCACCTTGCCAGAGCCGCAAGCAGGGCGGGAGTGAGAGCGGCCAAGCTTGGCCGGCTCCTCCCCAACCTTGGCGGTCCGGACGGCGGGGTGCGTCGGCTGTACGCCAATACGGTTAAGTCCGTGGCGCTCTACGGGGCCCCAGTTTGGGCCCAAAAACTCGCGGCATCGCGGCGCGCGCGCGCTCAGATGGCGCGTGCGTTTCGCCCGATAGCCGCGAGAATCTGTACGGCGTACCGGACCGTGGCGTACAACGCGGCGGCGGTGATCGCTGGTCTCCCCCCGATGGAGTACGCGGCGGAGGAACATAGGAACATGTTCCTCGAAAGCCGTGACTCCGAGGGGAGACCCATAAGATGGTCAGCGACTCACCGTGCTCGGCAGAGACTCCGACACCGACGACGCACAATCGCCACGTGGCGAGAGGCGCTCTTAGCCTCGGGGAACAACACCCCGGGGCTGCGCGTCGTCGGGGCAATCGGGCCCCTCCTTGACCAGTGGGTCGACAGGGGATGGGGTGGGCTGTCCTTCCGGATAACCCAGGTGATGACGGGGCATGGCTGCTTCGGACATTGCCTGGGTCGGATCGGAAGGGAGCAAGACTCCCGCTGCCACCATTGCAGCGCGGCCGACGACACCGCCGAACACACGTTGGGCGAGTGTCCGGCGTGGGCGGACGAGCGGGAGGCGCCTTGTCCGCGTGATAGGGCAGGACCTCTCCCTTCCAGCGGTGATTACCGCAATATTGGAAGAGGAGACGTCCTGGCACGCGTTTGCCTCCTTCTGCGAGAAAATTATCTCGCAGAAGGAGGCAGCGGAGCGGGAGAGGAGGGGCCAAATACCCCTCCCCCGCCCGCCACAGCAGCGGCGGCGGCAGCCCCGGGCTCGGGGAAGACATCCCCGGGCCCGGTCTGTCCGACCTGCCGCGGGGGATGGGGTGGGAGCTGGATCAGAAGGAGGGGGAGCTGTCGGGGAGGTGCAGTCTCCCCCGGTCTCCCCTCCCATGACGCGGAGCCGGGCGAGACTGCTACTCGCCCGCGCTCCCGCTCCCACTCCGCCCCCTACTCCGACGCCCACACCACCGCCCTGACGGGCGGGGGAGGGCCCGCAAGTCGCGGGTAAGACCCCTCCCGTATAGTGGGCGGAATATCGCTGAGGCGGTAGGGAGATGGCCCTCCCCCAAGAACAACGGGGGAGGCGGCCTGGGCCTGGCGGGCTGGGATTCCGTCAGGCCCTGCCTCCACGGAGGCAGGCGGTAGAGGTTGTGGACGCCTCTGCCGCCCAAGAGAGTAGTGGGCTCCCCCTGCGGGGAGGAGTCCCCCCTCCCCCCACACCACCGGGGGAGGGCGCGCGAAGGCCCGCCTGTCAAACGGCGGGCCGGTGCGGGGGGCGTCCAGAAGTAATGGCTCTGCCAATTCCTGGGCGTCCCCCAAGTTACAGCACCGCGCAGTCCACCGTGAGGTTTTAGTGAGGTAAGCCCAGCGGCCGCAACGTTAGCGGTCGCAGCCGATCGACACTAGGCGGGCAGTCCCACATTACCCGGGCCACTTTGTAAACTCCCTTCCCAGAGGGGGGCCCGGGTATCCATAAAGGATTTCCACATGTAAAAAAAAAAAGGTGTATTAATACTTTGAACTGGATGTCCACGTATCCCAGGTCGCCGATGACGACGTCCAGGCAGTGCGCCCCGTAGTTTTCGGTGTCTAGGTGTATTAATACCTTGAACTGGATGTCCACGTATCCCAGGTCGCCGATGACGACGTCCAGGCAGTGCGCCCCGTAGTTTTCGGTGTCTAGGTGTATTAATACCCCCCTCGTGGCAAGCCACCTTGACGTGGTGAGGGGGCTTGTAGGCGAGCGTCAGTCTGGAAGCCGCTGAGTGCCGTTTTAGGCACCGGCGGTCTCCGGGACTGGCGTTCGCCGACTAAGAGCTTGCCTTTCCCCTGAAAAGGGGAAACAAGGAGCCCGACGACTCCGGTCTCGGCTGTCTCGACGAGAGTCGAGACAGAACCGAGACCACTCGTCGGTAGGGGATGAGGTACCCCGAGTGCAAACCTCCGGCCGG
>NW_011966249.1:2590-8534 GCF_000949405.1 Vollenhovia emeryi | reverse complement strand
GGGGGGAGGGGCCGGACCTCCGCGGTAAACTGGTACCCAGGACCCGCGGAGAGGGCCGGAAGATATACAGGGATCGGGGCCGCTCGGACGTTTCCGAGGCGGGGCCCGATCGCCTGGGGACCGCCGGGGCCGCTGGGACTGATTCCCAGGCAGGGCCCGGTGGTCCGAGGACGTTGGTCGGCAAGCCTGCCGGCCAACACCCGATCCTCCGCGATGAAGCGGTCAGTCCCTGCGTCTGGGGCCGACGTCCCGCTGCTGGGGCGTGCGGCCTGGCGTACGGGGCTGGTCGTGGAAGACGGAGGATCGGTTGTGTGCGTGGTGTGTGAATGGGCCGCGGCCGGCTGCCGGTGGATATTTCCCTGAGACTAACCAAGGGGGGAATAGTAAACCCCCCGACCGGGGACGAGCGGTGACGTCTGTACCTGACCTCTGCCATGGACTACGCGGGACCGTAAGACCAGTTTACTGGCAAAGTCCGCAGGAAGTGGCATGTTTTAACGTGGGAAAACCGCTCCCGTCTCGTCCGTCTGGAGCCTATCAGGGCGTTGAAGCCGGCAGCCCGGGCGCGGGTGTGGAGAGGCGCACAGCCAGCGACCTCTCATACCCTGTTAGGGGGGAGATTTCCTAGCAACTTCTAGCTCTGGGGGGGAGTATGCGGCCGATCGGATCGGTGCGCGCTCCCCACCGGTGGTGAAGTAAAAACTCTCGCATCATAGTGGGCCTGGCCGTCTCCAGGGACATTTTTTGTAGAATCACTGACCGGGATAGGGGGTGGCTCCCCCGAAAATGGCATCTCCACTGCCCGGTCCGTAAATAGGGAATCTAAACACCGGGTACAGTACCCCCACCGCGGTGGGGGTCCCTTGATGGGCGAACCGGATTCAGAAAACACTGCCATTATGACTCACACACCAACCAAAACCAAAGGAAAAGGCGGAAACAAAGGAGAGACGGGTAACCCCCAAGGGACGACGGACGGCAGGATGGAAAGAGCCCAAGGGAGGACCCAACGAGGAGTCGCCGGCAAGTCGGCAACGAAAACGAGCGGCACGAGACCAGGGCCAGCATGCTCGAAGACAGCGAGGGACCTTCCACTCCCGACGGATTCGGATGGATCCGACACAGAGAAGATAGTCGACGTGGAGTACGATGACCCTTCCACGGACGACGACGAATCGTCTTCGGACTCGTAGACCAAACTACCGGCAAGAGGAAGAAAAGAGGAAGGCCGCCCAAAACATTTGAGGGCATAAAGAAAAAGAAAAAAGAGGAGTGCAAGAGAGAGAACCGGCGACCCAAGGTGGAACAAAAGGCGCTAGCGGAGGTACGAAACCCCAAGGTGACACCTCGGGGCGCGACGCCAGAAAAAGACACCATCCGCCAGATGGAGGGTCTTAATAACGCCCAGATCGCGGCAGAAATGCTGGAGAGCATCAATGTCGTGGTGAAGGTAGCCGAGAGATCCACCAATCTCAAAGGCACCTACGCAAAGGAGCTTAAAACCAGCTCCAGGAAATTGCGAGCTGCAGCCGCCGTAGTGGCTAGGAAGACGGTAAGCCCTACCAACGCGGCTCTGGAGGAGGAGACCGAGAGGCTGCGAGAAAGAGTGAAGAGCCTCGAGGAGCAGGTGGGGAGGCTGTCGACGCTTCTCCTCGAAGAAAGGGAGTTAAGAGCAAGAGCCGAGGAGAAGGACAAGCAGGAGAGGGCAGTAGTGGAGATGCACGTAATGGAGCAGGGGGCAGACCACCAACCCCGAGCCAAAGCCCAAGTCCAAGCCCGCGCGAAACTCGCAAGAGCGGCGAAAACTGCTCGGCCCAAGGCCCACGACCAAAAGCAGGAGATAGTGAAGTCGGCAACATCGGAGACGGCCGATGGAGCTGAGGAGAGGGTATACCGACCCACGGTAAGAGGAGAGAGGAGGCGCTGGATGAGCCTCCAAGAGAGGAGGCTATGGAGGGCATCCGAAGAGTGATGGAGGGTATCTCCATCAAAGACGTAGTCAGCGGAAAACGTAAAGCGAAACCTGGAGAACCTGATAGTCAGGTGCCAGGGTGCGTTGATCCGGATTCCCAAGGAAAGGAAGCCGGTCAAAGGGGAAAACCCGAGAAGCCTGCCCAGGATCACCAAGGTGGAGGTGGTCAAGGACAGACTACGGGCTAAGGCTAGAGAGACTGCGGCGCAGATCGTACGCGGCAATAAAGAAGAGAAAATGCCCAAGGAGGAGACCCCAGCCACGCCGACCACTTCGTGGGTGGAGGTCGTGAAGAGGGGTAGAAGGAAGCCGGCGAGTGGAAAGCAGGAGCCGGCGAAAAAACCCGGGAAGCCAACTCCCGCGGCAAACACCAACAAAGCCGCGGAGAAGGCTCAGAGAGGAGAAAAGGGAAAGGAGGAGCTGAAGAAGAGGAGGGCACCCAGGTCCGCCGCGGTGGCAATCACCTTCCCCGAAGGCCTAGCGGGGGAGGGGATGCGGTACCTGAGGTCCCAAATCAAGCTGGAGGACCTGGGAATTGATAGGGTCAAACACAGGAGAGCCCTAAATGGGGCGACCCTGCTTGAAATCCCAGGAGGGGAGGAAGCGAAGGCGAAGGCCGATACGCTGGCTAGCCGCATAAAGGCGGTAGCGGAGGAGAAGGGGGTACGAGTCACTCGCCCCACAAAAAAGGCGGAGATCAGAATAAAGGATCTGGACGAATCCGCCACGGTGGAGGAGATAAGGGACGCGGTCGCAAGGATCGGGGAGGGCCTAACGGAAGATGTAAAGGTGGGCCCGATCCGTCAGACTCCCAGTGGTCTCGGCACCTGCTGGGTCCAGTGCGGGATCGGGGTCGCAAAGAGAGCAGCCGAGGCCAAGAAGATCAGGGTAGGATGGGTAACAGTCAGGGTAGAGCTGCTGGAACCGCGCCTCCTGATATGTTACAAATGCCTGGAGAGGGGGCATGTCCGATCTCAGTGCAGGAGCATCACGGACAGGAGTGCCCTCTGTTATAGATGCGGGCAAGAAGGGCACAAGGCACAGGGATGCAGGGAAATCCCGAACTGCGTCGTGTGCAGTGGAAAGGGGCTGCCCTCTAATCACAAGGCTGGAGGAGCAGCATGCCGTCTCCCAACCAAGGGGGGAAAGAAAAGAGCGGCCAAGAAGACCCGCGGGGAGGACAAATCCAACGCGGGAAAGGCCAAAAAGGTGACGAGCGGAGCAACAGCGGGCCCGTCGACCGAGCGAGGGGAACCCATGGAAACGGAACCTGCGGCACAAGGAAAAAAGGAACACCAGAGGGGAGGAAACAGCCAGGAGGAGGCTGGTAAGGGGGCGCCTTCACAGCAATGAAGGTGCTCCAGGCGAATCTCAACCACGCGCGCCAGGCTCAGGATCTTTTCCTTCACAGCCTGGCGGAGCGTGGTTGTGGACTCGGTATCGTGGCCGAGCCGTACCGTGTCCTCAAAAACCCCTGCTGGGTGGGGAGCACGGACGGATCGGCCGCGATCGTCTGGAGGAGGACAGGAGAGAGAACCCCCCCTGTCTCCAAGCTGAAGGCGGGACAAGGATGGGTGGCGGTCGAGTGGGGGCCCCTGACTGTGATCGGGGTCTACATCAGACCCAGCCTCTCCAGGGCGGAAGTGGAGGCCCGACTTCAAGACCTAGAGGACGTGGTCAGAGAATATCTCCCCGGGCCAATACTGGTCGCCGGGGACTTCAATGCCAAATCGGCACTTTGGGGTTCCCGGCGGCCAGACGCCAAAGGGGCGGAGGTGGAGGCCTGGGCAACGCGCCTGGGCCTTCATATGGAAAATGCGGGGGCAGTAAGCACCTGCGTGAGGCCGCAGGGGGAGTCAATTGTTGACCTAACGTGGACTTCCCCTGCGGCTGCGAGGAGGGTAGTTACATGGAGGGTGGCGGAGGACCTGGAGTTACTGTCCGACCATCTCCCCATCGAAATAGGACTCTCCTGGGAGGACAGAGGAAGGGGGACGCGGGAGCGGTCGGTTAGATGGAGAGCCGACAAGCTCGACCCCGACAGATTGGTGGAGTCGCTGGGCGCGGCGTTATGGGCGCAACCGGAACCGGCGGCCACGGTTGAGGAGGAAGCGGAATGGCTGCGGCGCACAATGACCTGCGCGTGCGACAGTGCAATGCCGCGCGCGAAGTTCGCTCCACGCAGGGCGGCCTACTGGTGGTCCGAGGAAATTGAGGAGTTGAGGAGATCCTCGGTGGCCGCCAGGAGGGCCGTCCTGCGGGCGAGAAGGAGAAGAAGAACTCTTCCGACGGAAGAGGAAAGTCTGACGGAGGAGTACCGCCAAAAGAGGAAGGCGCTTAGGCTGACTATAAAAATGGCCAAAGAAAAGGCGTGGGAGGAACTAATCGGCTCCCTGGACACGGACCCATGGGGGCGCCCCTATAAGCTTGTTATGAACAAGCTAAGCTCGGGGGCGTCCCCGGCGGTCGAGGCGATGAAGCCACGGTTCCTCCAGGAGGTGATGGAGACACTGTTCCCATCGGGAGACGGGAGTGGTCCCCGGTATGAGGAGCAAAGAGGAGGGGGGCACCAGCCTTGGCAAGAGGAGCTGGGGGTCACCCGGACGGAGCTGGTGCGAGCAACGAAGAAGCTCAAGAAGGGCAAAGCACCAGGGCCGGACGGGATCCCCGGCGTAGTGTTGAAAGCAGCCCTGGGGGAGCTCTCCGAAAGACTAGAGGGGTTGTTCACCCGCTGTCTGGAGGAGGGCGTCTTCCCGGGGCTATGGAAGAAATCAAGGCTGGTGCTCCTCCCTAAAGAGGGCAAGCCAACGGAGGCACCAGGAAGCTACAGGCCGATCTGCCTCTTGGACGAGGCCGGCAAGCTATTTGAACGGATAATAGCTGCCCGTTTGATGGGGCACGTAGAAGCTGCCGGGCCAGGCCTGTCCGAGAGGCAGTTCGGCTTCCGTGAGGGGCGATCCACAGTGGACGCCATCATGTGCGTCCGCGAGTTAGCCGATAGAATGATGGGGGATGGAGGAGTCGTGCTGGCGGTGGCCCTGGACGTGGCAAACGCCTTCAACTCCATCCCCCATCAAGAGATAGTAGTAGGCCTAGAGCGACTGGAAGTCCCTGATTATCTACGCAAGATAATCGGGGACTATCTACGAGATAGGTCGATAATGTGCGTGGACCGGGATGGCGACTCCCGCACATGGAAGGCGGAGCGCGGCGTCCCGCAGGGGTCGGTCCTAGGACCACTCCTGTGGGACGTGGCGTACGATGGGGTCCTGCGTGCGGCGCTCCCCGCCGGCAGCGCGTGCGTGTGTTACGCCGATGACACGCTCGTGCTAGCCGGTGGGGAGGGCTGGGGGAGGCCACCGCCAATGGCAACGTGGCGGTGGCCTGTGATATCAGGGCCATTAAGGCATTGGGGCTGAGGGTGGCGGCCAAAAAGACCGAGGCCGTCTTTTTCCACGACGGATCGGCCAGGCTGCCACCCGACGCTCAAATCAGCGTAGACGGGGAGAACATACCAGTGGGGGCCCAGATAAAATATCTGGGCCTCCACATAGATGAACGCTGGGGTTTCGAGGAGCACGTCAAGAAGCTGGCGCCCAGGTTGGACGGCGCAGTGAACGCGCTATCGCGCTTAATGCCCAATCTGGGCGGGCCGTGTGGGAAAACCAGGAGACTATATGGCAACATAATCACATCGATGGCAACGTACGGTGCCCCCGTGTGGGCAGAGGCCCTTCTGAGGAACAGGAAATCCCTGGCGATCCTCAGGGGGGCCCAACGGAGAATGGCTATAAGGGTCATACGGGGGTACCGTACGGTATCCCACACGGCGGCCACGCTGATGGCCGGGACACCGCCCCTTGACCTGGTGGCGGCCGAGTACGCAAAAGTGTACCGGCGCACCAGGGAACTCCGGGGGCAAGGTGCTCCGGTCACGGCGAAGGCAAGGAGGCTCCTCGGGGCCCAGGCAAC
>NW_011966249.1:0-1197 GCF_000949405.1 Vollenhovia emeryi | reverse complement strand
GAGGGAGACACGGGAGGAATGGCGAGCGCGACTCTCGAAGCCGAACACTCCGGGAAAGCGCACGGTGGAGGCCATCCTCCCGTGTCTGGACGCGTGGATGGAACGCCCGTGGGCGAGGGCCTCGTTCAGGACGTCGCAGGTGCTCACCGGGCACGGGTGCTTCGGTGAGTACCTGCGGCGGATAGGGCGCGAAGCTAGTGAGAGGTGCCACCATTGTGGCGCGGACAAGGACTCGGCGCAGCATACACTCGAAGAGTGTCCTGAGTGGGATGCACAGCGCCGAGTCCTTGTCGACGAGATAGGTCAGGACCTGTCCCTGCGTGCGGTCGTAGCGGCGATAACCGGGAATAGGAAGAAATGGGAGGCTTTCTCCTCCTTCTGCGAGCGTATTATGCTGCAGGAGGAGGCTGAGCGAGTGCGAAGGGGGGAAACAACCCCCACTGCACAACAAGGCGGCGGGAGAGCGGGGGCCGGAAAGAGAAGGGTGAGAAGAGGAGTCCCCGCTCACCTTAAAAAGTGGAGCCTGACCTAGGCGAGCCGGGTCGGGAAAGGAGAACAGTCTTCGGGGAGGGAGGCGGTTGACATTAGGAGCAGTGGCCTCCCTCCCCTTGAGGGACTGATTGCGTGCGATAGGCCGTAGAATAGGAGTCTTGGGGGGGAGGCGGGGGCGCGGGATTCGTGGGGCGCCCGACCTCGCCCTTAGGGGCGGCGTCGGGTCGCCTGCTACCTGCGCCCCCGCCTCCCCCCAATGCCCCATAAATGGGAGCAGGGGGAGGCGGGAGCTCTGTGGCTAATCACAGAGCACCCAGGGGTGGGCGCGGGCTGGAGACCCGCGACCCACCCGCCCCCATAACACCAAGGGGGCGCGGTAGGGGCCCGGTGGCACCCCTGCTGCGAAGCGAATAAAGAGGAGAAGGCTTAAACATTCTGTTTGGGCCGAAGTACCCCCCTTAAGGGGACTAAGTTGAGCGCGGTTAAGCGTGGCGCGGGGGTCATCTGGAGTTTTGCGTGTTTAGTACCCGGATGACCCCCCAAAGCGCGCTGAGGTGGCCACTCCCGGTGGTTTCTAGTGCGGTAGGCGCCCCCATTGCACACTGGACTCGAGGTGCCACATACTCGAGTGTCAGGGGGGCGAGTCCCACACACCACCCGTCCCTCTCTCCAGGAGGGACGGGTGACGGTCCATGAGGATTTCCA
>NW_011966248.1:5571-12579 GCF_000949405.1 Vollenhovia emeryi | reverse complement strand
CTTTCATACTAGACTGACGAATCTGCATTTCATCACCACGGCGTTGTACAAGTCCCTCTTAACTGTACAGTTTGCCCAGGCACGACTTGCACTTGACCGACACGTGCGTGAAGTAAAATTCATCTCTATTCATGTGTACAAACAAATTCATTAGTTGCAGCAAGACGTCAGTGTCGAGCAAACGCTCGAGCATGCTCTTGTCGGTGTCTACGCGCTTTTCCCAGTAAGCGAGCACAGACTCGAATATCTCCGCGGTGCTGATCGCATTCCATCGAAGACCTCCCGCGTATCCGTACTTCCGCGCAACGTTCGTGTCGCGGTCGACAATACTTTGTATACTTTTGGCACTATACCCTCCATCGGCACTAAAAGGGTCGTGCACAAGCTGCGAAATTGTCGAAAGCACTGCCGACATTCCTCGTCCTCTGCCAGAAGTGTCTCAAAATAACTGAACAGTTCCAGAGCACATACAATATAACCTAAAATAATAAGACAACAGTAATAAAGACAACCTTAAAGCGATAACTTATAGACCCGGTTTCGCGCGGGCTCAAAAGCTAGTAAAAGCAGGGCACTATTGCTACCTGCATGGGTTACTCTGCCAAATAAACTCGTGTTCACAAGTCTTATCTGATCGCGCACACTTGCACTGACAGCTTTGCCATGTTTACGCGCACTCGGCGGTAAACCGAGCTTTCGGAAGTCGTCGGTAATAACATCGGTAATGTTACGCGTCGGTAACATCGGTAATGTCAGTCACGTCAGCAGCGCCAATGCCACGTTGCGGCAGAAAAGTGAAAAGGATCCACTGGCCTGTCGACCAAGACGACCAAGACGACCAAGACGACGAAGACGGTTCTTAATACGTAATTTTCTACGTACGCGGACTTTGCATTGCAATATCTCCACTCATAGGGCACGTAGGAGAAAAGTAAAAACACTTTTATTATGCAAATCGTACCCAAGCTATCGATTAAGCGCAGTCTCAAGTTCGTCGGATCAGCCGTTGTTGAGATCCGAAAATCTGAGGGCCCGTCAACTCGTGTACTCGCGTAAACTTACACGGTGGTGTCGCGCGCGTGGTTAGGCTTGTCGCTTATACTTAGTCGCTTATACTTGGCGCGAGACACTACCGTGTCTCGTGATTACAAAGGAAAAATATAGAATGACCATCAACTTCCGAACCCCCAGGACGGCTTTGCATCATTTTGCATCACTCTTTTTGCACACGGCCTGCGTGCCCCTCCATTTTTTCAACCACCTCCACCAACCACCAGCCAACGCCCGTGAAGAAGAACAATAGAGTCAAGCGGTAACCGTCCACAAGATCGGACGTGTCAAGTCAGAGTTGAGCGGTAACCGTCCACAAGATCGGACGTGTCAAATTAGAGTTGTGCGGTAGCATTCGAAGTGATCAGACGTATTACAGCAACAGTATATATTAACAAAGGAATAAAGGACTTAGTACGACTGACATCTCTCAGAACCCCAGGAAGTCTTTGTGACAAGGATCCCCAGTCAGTAGAGGCGGACCATAGCCTTGCTGAAAGTACCCAGGAAGAGTTGCTCGACCAGAATTCGGCGAGGACCTTCAGAATTCCCCAGAAGAATACCCCAGGAAGAGTTGCTCACTAGAATTCGGTGAGGACCTTCAGAACTACTGAGAGACGTCAGCTTCGTCGAGCTGCATAGACCGCTTTCCCTCCGTCGGGCATCATCATCATCATCATCATCATCATCAATCGTAAGCCTGTCGTAAATCTGCAAGTAATTTTTAAGTAAGTTTAACTGCGAGCTATTGAGCTATTGTATTAACATTTATAAAAGTAAAGTTATTAAACGATTTTTATATTCAATCATAATTGCCGAGAGTCGAGTTGATTATTAAAATAAAGTACGAAATTTTAGTAAGATTATAATTCCGCTTATTGAAAAGATTTTTATACTAAACTGACGATTCAGAGTTGAGTACTGAAGCTTTAAGATTTCAAGGTTATTTCAAGTATATGAATAAGAAAGGTTAATGCCACGGAAGGCATAAGTTGATATTACTACAGAAAGATTTAAGCATTACTAATATAGATTAAGAAAACAGCATCCCATGAAAAGCCTGTACACCCATACGCCCTGTAACCCTCGTCCCTCCCCCCCCCCCGTGTCAGTGCCGTAAGCCTTTTTGAAAAAGTGAAGGATTAAAAATTAATTACGCGAGTTGAACTAAAGAATTTTGAGTGAATACTTGAGATTGAGGAAGTGCCTGAGAAAGAGAGGGAAGCGAATTGGTGTAGAAACCTCGAAATGCGACTTAGTTCCAGGGGCTAATATTCGCGGACCTCAGGTGGCATTCCCTCAATTTTCGTTTACGGAAAATTGAGAAATCATAACTATACAGTAGAGTCAGTTTTGTGATTTGACAGATTTGTGATTTGAGTCCGCGAGTGCCGAAGAGAATTGGCGTAAAAGCCTCGAAATGCGACTCAGTTCCAGGGGCTGATATTCGCAGAGGTGCCACGTAATTCATTTGTGATTTCCCTGATTGCTGAAAAGAGCGTCGAAAAGGACGGCTCAGTAACATTTTTTTTTATTAAAAGAAGCTAAAGTGAACGAGAGTAAGATCCTTTCCCTACTCTTATAGCTACTAAAAATATATAAAAAGAGTGGCTATCTTTGACCTTTCCCCTTGAGTGCATTTATTTTTATTAATATTATTCAATAAGTTTCCGAGAACGAAGGAAAATCCGCCTTCAAGTTTGGCAGCTGTCAGCGAGTAAGCTAGTAAGTGAGGAGCTGACAGAATTTTATTATATGATTTAACGTGACTTTCTATGATTTTATATGTTACTGTGTGACGCTATATAATTTATATACTTTGATACGATTTTTATTTAACTTGATACGATTTAATACTATTTTATTCTATTTAATATCATTTTATATGCTTCAATACCCTTGTATGTGATCCATACGTCTTTATACTATTTAATACGATTTTATATGATTTTATATGTTCTATGTATTTCTCTTATATGATTTTATATGGTACTTGGAAGATTTTTATACACGATTTAATACGGTTGTTACATACGACTTTATATTCTGTACGGTACTATATTATTTTAAATGATTTAATTCTATTCAATACGATTACTACGATTTAATGCCATTTTATATTCATTAATGCTTACATATATATATAACTTTACATGGTTCAATACCTTTAATACGATTCGATGTAATTTATATGCCGTTATAAGATTGAACACGCTTTTACTTGATTTTCTATATGATTTAATACACGTTAATACGATCCTATACGTTTTATATTGTTCTATACGATTCTACGTGATTCAACACTATTTTATATGCTTTCGTACCATTCTATACGATTCTATATGTCTTTATGTGATTTTTATGTATTTTAATACGATTTCACAAGCTTTTATACGATTTTATATGCTATCAAACCATTTTTTGGCATCAAGCCATATAAGCCTCTGAAAAGAGCAGCCATTTGGCGTGAACCTACGTCACAAGCTACGTCAGAACAGCCATTTTCGCGTAAGCCCCTTGCTACATAAGTATAGGCCTTAAGCCTAGTAAGACATAAAGGCCTTCACACATAAAATTCCGTAAGGACGTAAAACGTAAGCATAAGAAAATCGACCAATTACAGTCGAGAACGTAAGGCAATGACGCAAGCAGTAGCAAATCCCACCTGTTGATTTTCTTACGCTTACGTTTTACGTCCTTACGGAATTTTATGTGTGAAGGCCTTAAGCATAGGCCCTGAGCAGCCATTTTGCTCCAAGCTACGTCGGAGTGCTACGTCAGAGTAGCCATCTTCTCTCAAGCGCCAATAAGAGTTGAATTAATCTAAGTAAGTGATTTTGTCAGTTTTAATACGAATTTCATCCAAATTAATTAAGATGTAGTCGAAATGAAGAAGAGCTAAACCTTTTAATATAATATTTTAAATTTAATTAATTTTTCTTAACCTTTCATAAGCAGTTGCTTTAACAGAAGTTTGATTTGATTAAAGTAAGTAATCTAAGCGAAATTAATATACATTTGACCTGAATTAACAAGATTTAATAAGATTTAATAAGATTTTTATTTGCTTTAACAAGATTTATACTGCTTTATCCTATAAGTATATCCCTATTTTTATTGAATATCTTCGTGAATATTTCTGTAATTTAGAGAAGCATTTTATTATATATTATCAAAGGTTGTTGTACCTTTATTAAGAATTTGATTTAACTCCAGTTCAATTTAATAAATATTTAACTAGAATCAATCAGGATTTAGCTGGAATAAGTAAGAGTTGGTTGAATTTAATAAGAATTTGAGCTGATTTAATTTGATTTTAATTTGATTTTAATAAGACTTTTATTTTCTTGATTATTCGACTGCATTCAATAATTCTCCAAAAAGCTCTCGGCGTCCCCAGGTATAGCCGGTGAATGCAGGTTGCCTGAAAAACTTAAATAGAGAGCCTATAAAACAATCCATTACGTAACATCGGACATTAACAGTAAGCCTGTCGTCAATCTGCGAATTAATTTTAAGTAAGTCTAGCATTCGAACTTTTGTATTAAACATTTATAAGAGAAAAGATAATTATAAAACATTATATTTCATCACAACTGAGAATTGAGTTATATTACAATAAATTATAAACTTTCGTTAAGAGGCTTATACTCTTATTAATAATCAAGGTTATTTCAAGTACTATATTAAAGAATTGTTCAAGAAGATAAGAATTTCAAGGTTATCATAAAATATTCAAGGATATTAGAAGGAATAATTCAGAATTTCAAGGTTGCTTTGAAGAATTATTCAGATTTCAAGGTTACTTCAAGACTAACTTGAAGGGTAATTCAGAATTTCAAGAAAATTTCAAGTGAATGAATTATAAAGATTTATGCACGAAAGACATAAGTTGATATCGATACGACATAAGATATGAATTACTAACATAATTTAAGGGAACATATCCAATGAAAAGCCCGATAAATCCATAACGCCCTATAACCCTCGTCCCTCCCACCTGTGACACTACCGAAAGCTTTGAATCAGTGAAACATTAAAAAAATTAAATCGCGCGAACGCGAATAAAGGCAAAGTGAACTATTGCAGTCGAGAAAGTGTCTCGAGAGGGGAAGCGATTGAAACTGAAATCCTGTTGTGACTATAGTTCCAGGGATTTTCTCTCGCGGACCCAGAGTGGCATTCTCTCAATTTTCGTGGATACGTAAAATCAAGAATTCAAAATAAAATAGTCCCCACAGTTGTGAATTGCGAAACAATCGATTTGAGTCCGCGAGTGCCGAAGCGAATTGGTGTAGTAGCCTCGAAATGCGACTCAGTTCCAGGGGCTAATATTCGCAGAGGTGCCACGTGATTCATTTGCGATTTCCCTGATTGCTGAAAAGAGCGTCGGAAAAGACGGCTCAGTAGCATTTCTTAATTAAAAGGAGCTAAAGTGCACGAGAGTAAGATCCTTTCCCTGTTCTTAGCTGCTAAAAATATATAAAAGAGTGGCTATCCTCCACCATCCCCTTTGTGTACATTTATTTACTAACATTATTCAATAAGTTTCCGAGGACGAAGGAAAAACCCGTCCTCAAGGTTGGCAGCTGTCAGTGCGTAAGCTAGTAAGTGAGGATCTGACAGAATTTTATTATATGATTTTACATGATTTTCACATGATTTTATATGAATTGATACCATTTTACACGATTTTATTTGATTCTATGTGATGCTATATGATTTTATATGCTTCTCTATCATTTTATATGCTTCAATACGATTTTACATGATTTCATTTGATTTAATGCTATTTCATGTGATTTTATTTGACTTGATTTAATTATATACGATTTAATATTATTCTGAACACTTTTACACGATTATCATACGATTCTATTCTATCTTATAAGATTTAATACCATTTCATTTGATTTGATACGATTTCTGTATACAATTTTACATTTTAATGAATTTAATACCATTTTCTTCGACTCTATACGATTCTATATGATTTAATTCTATTTGAGATGATTTAATGCTACATGATTTAATACGATTTTATACAATTTAATACGACTCTATATGATTTTATGTTACTTTATATGATTTAGCACATGATTTCTATGCGATTTTATATGAACCTATATGCTTTTACATGATTTTTATGTGATTAAATACGATTCGATACGCTTTCATACGATTTTATATGCCATTGAGCCATCTTGTTCGTGGCATAAGTGTGAAGGCCTCTTCTCATTGAAGCGGTCATAAGCCTACGGAAGGGCAGCCATTTTTGGTCATCGTACGTCACGTTCATACGTCACGACCTGCCATTTTGCCATAAGCCTTATAAGCCCAGCACGGAATAGTACAACCGTCTAGATTTAACGGAAATAGGAGCGACCGCTTTTCCTTTATATAATATTCAGTTAAGATACTACTTATGGTTATATTATGTTAAACTCTTAACAATTTATATTCTATGAACATCCTTATTTTTATTGAATACTTTTATGAATATCTCTACAATTTTTAGAAGCATTTAATGTATTTTAACAAAGGTTTTCATACCTTTAATAGAATTTGAGTTAATAATAAATAAGTTTGAGTTGAGTTAATAGGATTTTAATTTCATTTCTTATTAGATATTAGTTTTATTTTTATTCGATTGACCACTTGACTGCATTCAATAATTCTCCTGAGCTCTCGGCTTCCCCGGATATAGCCGGTGCATGCAGGTTGTCCGACAACTTAAATAGAGAGCCTATTACGTAACAGTAGAGTGACGATTGCACAGCTTTCACGATAGGCGAAGGCTTATTTCGCCATTTCGCTAGATATTCGTGTTCTGAGCTCGGATACTGTATTCTCGTCGTTTACACGTGTGTACTACCGTCAGTTTAACTGTCTCCGACGGTAGAGTGACGATTGCACAGCTTTCACGATAGGCGAAGGCTTACTTCGCCATTTCGCTAG
>NW_011966248.1:0-2003 GCF_000949405.1 Vollenhovia emeryi | reverse complement strand
ACTATTTATCAGTAGTAACAAAAATTTCTTATTGCGCCTTCTGCTAGACCTTAATTAGCTCTACAACTTTGGTCTCTTGAAGTTTTGTCCTATCTCGCACCGTTCTCGCGATACTCGCGATAGCGTCGGCGCTAAAAATTGGAAAATTCATTTGTATGGCGGTATAATTGATATTATACGGCACATTCGACGAGATATAAATTATTTCTTCGTAAGCTACATAATTTCGAAATTTTGATATTCGTCCTAACAAGCGCTACAACTTCGGATTTGTGACTATTGTTCTACATCGTGCCGTTTCCTAGATAAAAATTATTGAAGTTATAGCTCTTTCTCTCTCTCTCTCTCTCATACCCTCTCTCTCGCACTCGCGTTGCGGCTGTGGATCTTTAAATTTAATTATTTCGAGAACTATGAGGCGTAGAGGCTTCGGATCTTTTTTAGTACCTTATTTACGTTGAGTTCTACATCCTATAAACAATTGGTTGTAGTTTTGTAACGGTTAATATTTCTAAGATGTTTACCACGCAACATATGTTATTAGGGCCTATTAAAGACTATTATAATTTTTAATTTTAAATTTTCAAAATTTTATTTGTTAATTCGAGATCCGAAGAAGATAAAGAAATAATTTCCTTCCTGTATTTGTTAGTTAAGCTAATTGTAAAATTAAAGCCTTTCGAATTTTATCCAAGTCTCATACTTCTCGAGATATAACCCTTTTTCTATAGTTTACATAATTTTAAAATTTTGATATAACAACTTCTTTCGGGCTTCACGAGCGCTACAATTTTGGTCCTTATAACTATAGCTCTAAGTCTCATCGCTTTCCAGATATTAACTAACATTTTGATTTTTGTATAATAATTTCAAAATTTGATATAATAACTTCTCTCTATCTTAACGAGTGCTGTAATATTGGTTGTATAACTATGGCTCTAAGTCTTACTGTTTTTCAGATAATAATTAAAATTTGGTCGTACGTACGATCTGCTAATAATTTTAAAATATATAAGTTCTTACAACAATTGTTATATAATAGATAATTAGTTGAACAAAGCGTATTACGTGGTTGAAGCAATTGTTAATATATAAAATATAATATTATAAGGTAATATTGTTATGTGTAATATATGAATGGTGTGAGAAGCTTCCTTATAGAGTATTAATATCAGGCGTAATTCTATAAAAACTTAATGTACTATAAATGGTATCGCGTAATAACGTAATTAAGCAATTTATAATTAATATAAATGAAGGATATCGCATAAACGGTATCTTCTAATGATACGTAATATAGTATTTTAATAATAAAAATAGCGGAATGTGTCGGTATGAGTTAATGGAATATGCTTGAATAATGGTATATAAAGTATAAAAGCAAAATATTATAATTATGAAAGCAAAATTACTTCGACGAATGTCGGTGAAACGATATAAGGATATATAATGGTAGTATCTTAATAATTAAGTGATAGTATATATTCGCACACATGAGATAATAATTAAAAATATTATACTTAAAGTAATTGTTATAATTAGAAAATCAGAAATTTTCACGGGACGTTACAGACGATTGCACAGCTTTCACGATAGGCGAAGGCTTACTTCGCCATTTCGCTAGATATTCGTGTTCTGAGCGCGGATACTGTATTCTCGTCGTTTACACGTGTGTACTACCGTCAGTTTAACTGTCTCCGACGGTAGAGTAACGATTGCACAGCTTTCACGATAGGCGAAGGCTTACTCCGCCATTTCGCTAGATATTCGTGTTCTGAGCGCGGATACTGTATTCTCGTCGAATAAACGTGTGTACTAGCGTTAGTTTAACTGTCTCCGACGGTAGAGTGACGATTGCACAGCTTTCACGATAGGCGAAGGCTTACTTCGCCATTTCGCTAGATATTCGTGTTCTGAGCTCGGATACTGCATTCTCGTCGTTTACACGTGTGTACTAACGTCAGTTTAACTGTCTCCGACGGTAGAGTGACGATTGCACAGCT
>NW_011966247.1:14273-21687 GCF_000949405.1 Vollenhovia emeryi | reverse complement strand
GCGCACCGTGCACGGCGGCCGTACGCAGTGCGCGCGCCTCTTAGTTCCCCTCGACGTTCCCCCTCCAGACCGGTGGAGTGACGGAGACAGCACCTACCTCTATATCGTTCTGTCCTTTAGAAGATGCGGACAACTCCACTCACAGAACGCTGGGTCTATATATATAAGTCTATGGATCGCGCACACTTACACTGACAGCTTTGTCATGTTTACGCGCACTCGGCGTTAAACCGAGCTTTCGGAAGTCGTCGGTAATAACATCGGTAATGTTACGCGTCGGTAACATCGGTAATGTCAGTCACGTCAGCGCAGCGCCAATGCCACGTTGCGACAGAAAAGTGAAAAGGACATTTCCCCCTCCACTGGCCTGTCGACCAGGACGACCAAGACGACAAAGACGGTTCTTAATACGTAATCCTACGTAATCTGCCCAACATGCGGACTTTGCATTGCAATATCTTCACTCATGGGGCACGTAGGAGAAAAGTCAAAACACTTTTATTATGCAAATCGTACCCAAGCTATCGATTAAGCGCAGTCTCAAGTTCGTCGGATCAGCCGTTGTTGAGATCCGAAATTCTGAGGGCCCGTCAACTCGCGTACTCGCGTAAACTACACGGTAGGTGTCGCGCGCGTGGTTTTAGCTTGTCACTTAATAATTTGTCGCTTATACTTGGCGCGAGACACTACCGTGTCTCGTGATATAAAATATATATTCTCTTTTTGTAATCATATCTCTTTTTATATTTGCGTTTCTTTCCGATTATAAATAAAAAATGCATTTAAATTTAAAAGCCAATGCGTGTCCATTTAAACAGCTGATTATGGACAGAGTTTGTTCGGTCACTGCTGCCAATCTGCTCTCAGGTTATGTATGCAAGTTTTGCTCGATATCTGCCGGCAATCTGCTGCCAGGTTAAATTGCAGACTCTGCGTGGTTTCTGCCGTCAATCTGCTCACATATAGCCTGTCAACAGATTCTGGCACTTTTCTGACAGCTGTGTGACAACATCATCTGATAAAGCAGTCTCTGTGTGATATTTATTGCCTTTCTGGCATCAAAAGTTTTCTGCAGACTCTGCTCAGAATCTGCTGAGCAGGTTTGGCTATCTGGGATGATTCGGCTTTTCTCGTTCTCAGTATCCTGAACTGAATTCTCGTTCACAATCACGTCTTTGGCTGTGATGATCTTATTGGTCGCCGGATTAAAGAGCCGATAATTGGCAAACTCGTGATGATATCCAATCAACGTGAGTTTCCTTGATTTTGGATCCCATTTCTTGCGCTGTTTCTTTGGGACGTGAACATAGGCGTCGCTGCCGAAAATTCTTATGTGGGATATATCGGGTTTCTTCTTGTACCATTTTTCGAAAGGTGTGGTGTTTTCTGTCTGAGACGAGAGCCAACGATTCAATGTATAAACTGCGGTATTTACTGCTTCGGCCCAAAGTTTTGTTGGCAGTTTCTTTGCGGTCAACATAGTGCGGGCGTTTTCGACGATCGTGCGCATTTCTCTCTCTCCGCGTCCGTTTTGCTCGTGTACGTATGGTGCTGATGTTTCCAACTTGATGCCTCGCGACGCCATGTACCTAGACATCCTGTCGTTTCTGAATTCGGTTCCGTTATCGGATCTCACAGTTTTTATTCTTCGTCCGAACCTGTTGAAGATTACTTGTTCGTATTCCTTAAATTTTTCAAATGTATCGTCTTTATGGCGTATAAAATAAACATGAGGGAAACTTGAATGGTCGTCCTTAAAAAGAAGAAAATATTTTGATCCGCCTGTGGAATCTTCCGACATAGGACCGCATAAGTCAGTATGAATGAATTCGCCTGCTTCAGTTTTCCTCTTTTGCTCCTTTGATTTACAGGGTAGACGATGCTGTTTCCCGAGCTGACAACTCTCGCAAAAGAACTCGTCGACGTGTGATAGTGTGATTTCTTTGACAAGTTGTAAATCCACCATTTTGATCAATGAGCGCCGATTAATATGGCTCAAGCGTTTATGCCATGTCTCAACATCCCTTAGTGAAGCCGAATTTGCCTCTCCTTGTGGAACTACCTTAAACATCATTTTGAACAGATTGTTACTTTGTTTAACACCGTGCGCTAATAATTTTTTGTTTCGATACACTCTTACGTCGTTTGCCTCTATCTCTAAACTGCATGCTTTTTCCGTGCATACTCCAGATGAGAAAAGGTTTCTTCGCAGTGATGGGATGTAAAGAACGTTTTCTAATTTACCATCGAGCCATTCATTATTAACTAACCTTTTGATTAGGATTGTTCCCCGTCCCATCACTTTACAAATTGACTCGTCACCTAAACTAACGGATTCTTTGTGGTAAGATTCGTCTAAGTCGATGAACCATTCCTGACGGAAACTCATATGCTGCGACGCGCCGCTGTCTAGAATCCATACATCTTTTACATCGGAATTCAAGATTTGAGTACAACTATTAGGTTCCGAAATTAGAAACGCTTCTAAATTTTTAGAATCATCGCTGTTCGTTTTACGTTTCGACTTCGCGTTATTTTCATCGTTATCCGGTCTGTTGCGTTTTCTATAACAATTTCGAGCATAATGACCTTTTTTACCGCAATTATGACAAGAGAACTCTTTTCGCTTATTTTTATTTGACATGTTATCGCTGTTACGATTCTTACGCGAGGCGTCGTCCTTGGAATGCGCGCTTCCGTCATGTACCTTGTTTGCTGCCAGTACGTTTGAAGTTTCGTATATGGCTGTAAGACGACTTTCCTCCTTTATCAGTCGTTCGACGAGGACGTTCTTCTTTTGGTCCCGCTCGCTGACGCTATCCCAGGCTGTTATCAAGGCGTTGAACTTGGATGGGAGGGACCCTAGGATTTTGTTGACGATCATTACCTCCGATAGCTCCTCTCCGACGTCCTTCAGTTGACGTGCCATATTTTCTATCTTGGCGACGTGCTGCGCAGCGGTGTCGGTAGACGACATTTTGTACTCATGAAATTTGGTCATGAGTGTGAGCTTGTTCGACGCACTCTTCTGCTCGTGAATGGTGCTCAGCTTCGACCACATTTCTGCAGCGGTTTCGCAGGTTATTAGATACTCGAGTTGTGAGTATTCCATTGAGGATGAAATAATGCACATTGCCTTTGCATTCTTCGTGCACCATGCCGCGTGTGTGTCTTCTGTCGGTTCCGGTTTCGTAACAGTTCCTTCGGTGATCCCGAGGAGACCAGTTGCTACGAGGATACTTCGAAGCTGGAATTTCCATAATTGGAAATTTGAGCCATCGAACTTGGTGATGCTTTTCAGATCGATGCTCTCGGACATCTTTGCCGATTTCTTGCTTCGCTACAGGAACACCGGATTAGAGAGCAACGAGAGTATTGTCTGTTTCGTTCCAAGATGGCGAGATATCGCCTCAGCTCTCGCGAAAGAAACACTTCTTTCTGTGCACGTCAATTTCGTTCGGCCGTGTTTCCTGGGCCCATAACCTGTTGAGGTTTTCATGGATAGTGAACGAAGTCCGACGTGAGCAAGCACAATTTATTATATTGGCTTATAAACTGTGGTACAAACAAAACTCGTCTATCAGCGTGAGAGCGAGTTATACAGTGGTAGACACACACCACGACGACTGCGACTGGGAACATGGAGAATGTATACGGAGACCGAACTGCCCGTAATCAGAATGGGCCGATGTTTGTGCCCGCCAGACGTTCCGAAAAGCAATACTGGGAGCGCTGTCATCAACTAACTCCATTCGCATTCGTACGTGACACATGGTTGTCATACGCATGAAGCTTTCGTGGTTATATTAATGATAGAGTACGAGAGGTTATATCAATTTCGAGACTATATACGATATTCGTAAAACCGCGAATAATTTCAAGTTTCTTGCTCTTCGAACTACGATTACTGAAATATAAAAAATTGTTACTCGTACTTACCAGAATAAAAATTAATTCCTTGAAACTGCGTATTTCACAAGTTTCGAGCAGGCTCGATACGTCCGTAATTTAAGATGAGGAGATGGATTGTGTATCTCTGAAACTTGTGAAAATTACAAAAGTGAGCGAATACACAGGTTGAAATTAAAAATATTCTAGTATTCACTCACTTTTGTATTTTTCCTAAGTTTCAGAAATCGATCCCCAGATAACAAAGGTTATGCGCTGTATCTACGAGCCAATGAGATCAAGATCGGTAACTCATGAGCGAATTCTTAATCGCGTAAGGCGACCCCAGCGCTACAAATGGCAAAATTTTGATTCACTGGATGGCAAAAATGTCGGCCCACTTTCGGTGACGTGATCCAGACCTAGTTCGGTCTCCTTATACATTCTCCATGACTGGGAAGAAGACGGAAGTCTTCCTCTCCCGGCGGAAGTATTGCGAGTGCCGCCTTTAGAGCGCCATGACACGATTGGCTTTAGAGGGCGTGGAATATGTCGGTAACCCGCGGAACATAAATGATATCCGAAAATGTGAAAAGAAACGAAACGAAACAATGTTATCTCTATTCAACTTCCGTATTCCAACAATATGACTCAGATAATTTGGGATCACGATTGTTTCGGGTCTTTCCTAACTAAAATATGGAGGCTCGAAGACTCGACGTGTCAATACTGCGGCCTGGAAGAAGATACGGTAGAGCACACACTCGTTTGATGCTCTGCGTGAAACGATGCACGTACGGATTTATCTGTAGTGATAGGGAACAATCTGTTGCTGCCTGCAGTTGTGGAAATTATTTTAGACGCCAAAAAGAAGCGGACAGCATTCTCTAAGTATTGTACAATAGTCATGCTGTTCAAAGAAGATGCCTTAGCGAGGCTGAGAAGCAAGAGACTACAAGATTTTACTACAAGATCTGCTGCTCAGAACAGTGTCTGTAATACTACGGATTAGTGGTTATTAACTTGTTAGAGACTCTAGCATATTTATTATAATCACGAGACACGGTAGTGTCTCGCGCCAAGCATAAGCATAGCTAGAACGCGTGCGCGAGACCGACCGTGTAGTTTACGCGAGTACGCGAGTTGATAGGTTCTCAGATTTTTGGATCTTAACAACGGCTGATCCAGCGAACTTCTGAGTGGTCTCAATCTATAGCTTGGGTTCGATTTGCATAATAAAAATGTTTTTATTTTTCTCCTACGTGCTTTATGAGTGGAGGTATTGCGACGCAAACATAGGATTTCTGTTTTTTCCTACTTTTTACTTTAAAAAATGTCGTCAACCAAGAAGTGGTGGGGGTAATGTACTTTTTGATTTTTGACGCAATGTGGCGCTCGCGTTACAAGCGCAACCAATAGTGGTACAAAGTGAACGTGCAGCGATCGACTGTGACTGTAAATTATTATATACAGGGTGTCTCAGAATTCGCGCATTCCGAATTCATAGCGTGATTATTCGTGCCAAAAAAAGTAGCTTTTTCCTCTGGCAAAATTGTGTCTGAACATTACTTTTCAAATAAGAGCAACTTTAAGGTAACGAATAAGCGCTTTAGGTAACGCGTGAATCAGGAGTGGCACGCACACGGCGTGCCAGCGCGTTTGAGCGTGTATGCTATTTTACTATTTTGATAAAAGTTTTTATAAAAACTATGCATAATACCTAAGTATCGTTATTTTGAACACATCTTATCTTAATAAGAGAATATGTTGCAATTAACATTACCGATTAATGTTACCGAAGCAACGATTGAAAGTCAAATAAGAAGATTAGATAAGACGTGAATAATTGTGAACCGAAATTATTGTTCCAAAAAAATAAATAAATAATTAAATAAATAAATAATAATAAAATTAGCAACATGTCGCAATATTCTCCACTCGTATAATTCATCGTGATAATCACACTTCTTTTCCGTGTAATACAGATACGTAAAACACATGAACGTTTCTGTCATGAACGTGTCTGAACATGACAGAAACGTACACGCTCAAACGCGCTGGCACGCCGTGCGCGTGCCGCTCCTGATTCACGCGTTACCTAAAGCGCTTATTCGTTACCTTAAAGTTGCTCTTATTTGAAAAGTAATGTTCAGACACAATTTTGCCAGAGGAAAAAGTTACTTTTTTTGCATAAATAATCACGCTATGAATTCCGAATGCGCGAATTCTGAGATACCCTGTATATACAGGGTGAGGAAAAAATACCGAGACCCCGAAATATTTCGAAAAATATAATTTTTGTAACATATTACATAGTAATAGCAGCGTGACCTTGAACAGCATTGTCAAAAGCAATGATATCAACAAATTGCGCCAAATTTAACAATGGATATTTATACAAACTAATTGTTTTATTACTTTTTGATGTGAAATGTTATACCTTTTTTGACATAACGTGACGCTCGTATAAATCGACACTGACGCTGCGAAATTTTACGCAATGTAGCACTCGCACGCGTCTCTAGCGTGGCAAAAGACCACGTTAGCAGAAGCGCGATCAATATGCGTATGTAAACATTAATCTTTAGGGGAATGATAGAGGTTAAAGAATAAGCGTTACAAAGGATAAGTGTTACGGTGATGTCAACGACAACGGCGGTCATCAATGGTCTTGTGAGCGTGCCCCAGCAAGCGACGGAGGTTCGGACAGCAGCAACGGGACCGAGACCGTGTTGTTGTCCGAATCACCGCAGAGTGAAATAGTGATCAAGGAGATCGACTCCAGTACCTCGAATTTCGCCGAGATTATCCGGACCGTCGCCATAGAGGTAGAATATTATGAAATATTTACTACAATATTTGTGATATCACCTTAAAAAATAATCTTTTAAAAAAAGGTAAAACAAGCCGCCAAGTATAAGCGCCATCCAATCGAGAATTATATAATTTAATTATTTGAATATATTTTATTATAAGAAAAAAATTGTTATCTTCTCTACAAAAGTAATATTATTGTTGCCGTGTGATCCCGCTTATGACAATGGCTTGTTGTCGGGTGCGTTATCGCCACTGACACACGTTAATTGCCGCGCCGCTCCGTGCGCGGTGTAGACTTTCTTTGATAGCCTCTCTCGAGAGATGTTCTCTTACGTGAACAGAAAGGATTCTTTTTGGAGATGAATCTGGTCGGAGGTCACTCACTCAAGAGACCGTTGAACTTCACTGTTAGAGATAGACTTCATTTATCGTACAGAGATTAGTTGACGGCAGGCCGAAGGCCTGACGGACAATATGCTTTACGCGTAAACGTACAATATCGAATGACGCGTGATAGGCAAATGCCCCGATTTTGGGCGTTCCCTTAGTTTTAAGCCTGATGATTGAGTGGTCAGCGTTCTCGATACTCGATCGAGATTACTCGTAATCGGGCCGAAAACTTGCTGACTTCTTCTCCGAAAATTAAGTAGGTTGCGCGTTCGGGCTTTTGTGTCTCGATCGCGCAATATCACGAGACACGGTAGTGTCT
>NW_011966247.1:9122-13018 GCF_000949405.1 Vollenhovia emeryi | reverse complement strand
TCACGGACATAACAGCAGTTTGATTTTTTAATTCATTCGAAAGAGAAACGTATGCGCAAATTTTGTTTTTACGGAAAAGTTGCAAGTTCATAAGTACAGACCATTCAGACATCCTGTATATATAGTACTTTTACTAATACTTACTAGTATAAAAACTTTTTAATTGTATCTTTTTGTGTTACATATAAACTATATAAGCATACAAACTTCTGCTGTAATGTACTGTAGAATATTCTTTGAGAATGTCACTGATGTGACAGTGGAGATATACGAAGCAAACGTTTATGGAGTGTTTCATAAATATTCCTTTCAGAATGTATTTTATTAAATTATTCTCAGAATGTTTCTTAGATATTCTTGAAAAAATATTCCATGAATATGTCAGCGAAAATGTTCACCGAATGTTATTTGTAAAAGGTTCGTAGAATATACATATAAGAATGTATCCGAAAATTCTTATTGCGAAAAATATTACCCCAACCAGGATTCGAACCTGGGACCTCCCTCAATCCGTGACGGGCGTCTTAGCCAGCTCGACCACTGGGGCTGTGATAATACTATTCGCAATAACATGTATATTACTTAAGATGTTGTTTACGCGTCTATTTCGACTTTTCAGAACTGTGCGTCGATAAGGGTTGTCGACCGTACACCGAACTGCCGATACGCGATTTTAAATGCCCCAGTGGTCGAGCTGGCTAAGACGCCCGTCACGGATTGAGGGAGATCCCAGGTTCGAATCCTGGTTGGGGTAATATTTTTCGCAATAAGAATTTTAATTGCTAGATACGGTCAACAAAAATCACCGATGTTGTTAATCACTGCTGGCGACTTTTAAGTAGAGACCCGGACCGGACGAAAATATCGGATCGGTTCCGGTTTCGGTCTATTAAAATATTTAATAAAGGTTTCGGTTTCGGTTTCGGTTTTCTAGCTAAGGAAAGTACCGGTATTGTACAAATTACCGTTTTTTTCGGTTCCGGTTCCGGTTCATTAAAACTTTCTTATTGAAATTTTTATTGAATGAAATTATTTATATATGCATACTGCGTGTGTGGATATGTATTTATATTATAAGTTATAAATCTTAATTTTTGATAGAAAAGTTTTTATTTTACATTTACATTACAATTACACACTACTATGCTTTTACTTTTTATTTTAACTTATACGGTAACTCGGCTTCCTTCCTATTGCCACACTCCACACCATCTCGATAAATAATCGCGTGAATCAACGTTATAGCTTCGAGTAAGACACACTCGTTGTCTATCGCACTTTTACTCTATCATAATGATTCATACACAGATTTTGCCCTTATAAGGGCAAATAAAATGCCAAATAAAATCGAATATATTTAGTCCGGACTCGAACCAGAGACAAAATTTGTTGATAAAATCGGATATATTTAGCCCGAACTCAATCCTAGGGGCAAAGTCTGTCGGTAAATCAAAGCAGGGATACTGGTCTCGACCTTTGGGGGACCATTGGCTATCTGTCTATTAATCTGTGGTACTACGTATACCCTCTACCTATCTTTCGGAAAACCCGCGTCTAAAGAACCGAAAAAAACCGTGAACCAAAAATAATTTAACGGTATCGGTTTCGATTCCGGTCCTGTAGGCTTTATAACATTTCGATACGGTTTACGGTTCCGGTCCGACAAAAATGCCGGTTACGGTACGGTTTTCGGTTTCGGTTTCGGTCCGGTCCGGGTCCCTGCTTTTAAGAGTATTCTTACATAGTTTTTCAATTATAAAAAGAAATAGTTACGACATATTTTTGACTGCCAGCGCGCACGGCGCAACGCGCAGAGTTTACTTCTTGCGGTAGTAACACAGTTTCCTCCAACATTTTTGAGAAACTGTTATAATGATACATGTTTATTCAATTTATTCTAAAAATACATCTTATTTAACTAATAGTAATTGTAAACCCTGCTTAAAATATTCGATAGAATTAGATAAGAAAAAGTCTATATAATTCTATCGTTTTCTTCATAAATATCCGATTTGTTGTCAGACATTTTTGATAAATGCTCTCACACACTTCTCGCACACCGTGTGTGCGTGTGTGAGGTTTGTGGTGTGTAGTGTATGGTGTATGGTGGTAAAATACAATGAGATTGATATCGATTGGAAACGATTACTACATTATATGTTCCCGGGAAAAAATTTTTACATATGATCATATATAATCATATATGCTCATATACGAAAAATGTCCATATATAAGATACCATATGTATCATATATGTAGGGACGCATTTCTTTTGCCAGTTCCCTTGGTAAATGTATTGGGGTGCGGCGAACATTTTCTTCGAATAGCGCGGCGTGAGCACCGACGGCTAGCGACGCAGCGCGTAGCTTTTGTTTTTAGAGAGAGACGGGTAGAGACAAGTCGAGACGAGTCAGTTAGTCGAGAACAGTCGATGGACACAGTCGGTCCTAAGACATAGTCGAATATAAGTCGGTCGTAAGACGAAGGCGAATACAAGTTAGTCGAGAACAGTCGATGGACAGAGGCGGTCCGAAACAGTCGAGTGACACAGTCGGTCCTAAGACGTAGTCGAATATAAGTCGGTCGTAAGACGAAGGCGAATACAAGTTAGTCGAGAACAGTCGATGGACACAGTCGGTCCTAAGACGTAGTCGAATATAAGTCGGTCGAGAGACAGTCGTAAGTCGTGTCGAGGTTTAGCCGTGGTCGGGCGAAGCGGCCGCGTGTGTACCTGTGTAAAGAAGCCGTCGAAAATATATATATTCTTTGTGTGGTACTCTGCTACGTATCATTCCCGTACTACCCACCTTTCCGATCTCCCGATCCACTCGTGCCTTACCAGTGAAAACGTGTCTACATATATGATCGTATATGATAATGTGTTTGTCATATATGACAGTATATATGACAAATACATTATCATATACGATCATATACGATGCACATGTTTGTCATATATACTGTCATATATGACAAACACATTATCATGTACGATCATATATATATGATACATATCCCAGATAGCACCGAATGTTCCATTAATGTTTGTATATGATTCGAATGTTCTCTCTCAGGAATATTCGCATGGATGTGCCGTGAATGTTTCTAGAATGTTCTTGATATTCTATGAACATTCACACAGAATGCCCAGGGAATATTCGCATTAAATGTTCCCTGAGTGTCTATGGCAAATTCTGAATGTTCTATGAATATTCTCACAGAATGTACGTGGAATGTACACATGGAACTTTCTACGGATATTCTTACTGAATATACGTGGAATATTAGCAGCGTATATGCTACGAATGTTTATGGAATGTTGTAAATGTGCTATGAATATTCGCATAGAATGTACGTGGTATATTCACGAACTTCTATACGAACATACGCAGTATGTTCCACCTCTGTGAACCTGGCACCCGACTATTCGAAAAGAAATTTTTTAATAGCGGAAATGATAGCCCTTCGTTTGTAGTTGATTGTAGTGAAAGAAATTTTGTTTGTAGTTTGATGGTTTACAAGATATAAAAATTTAAAAAATGACCAGCACCCGACATAAAGATTTTTCAAATCCGCTTGCGGGATCCTCTTTAGAATCGTTTGTAGTTGATTGTAGTGAATTTCTTTTCGTTTGTAGTCGAACCGTTCAAAAGATATAAACAAATAACGAAATTCTCAAGAGGAAACTTTTTTTTTGAGATATTCAAAATTCGCTAGTGCAGTCTTCTTCAGAATCGTTTGTAGTTGATCGTAGTAAATTGCTTTTCATTTATAGTAGAACGGTTTAAAAGTTGCAGCATTTTACAACATTGCATAATTCGTATCTTGGATTCCTGATGGGGTGCATCAAATCCGCTCGCGGGATCCTTTTTAGAATCGTTTGTAGTTGATTGTAG
>NW_011966247.1:3700-6180 GCF_000949405.1 Vollenhovia emeryi | reverse complement strand
TAGAATGTTAACCAGTGAGAAATGAACTTCGAATCGACATCGAATCGACGTCGAAACCACTTATCGAAATCACTTCGATTTGAAGATCGATTTCGATTCGATTGTGTGCATGGTTTCGAATATTTATCGATACTGGAAAAAATCGCTCCTTATCGACATCGAATCGACATCAAATCGACGTCGAAATACAGTTTTCGACATCAAATCGACATCGATTCGACGTCGATCGAAATGTCATTTTTCACTGGAATTTAACCTTATTTCTGATATTTGCCGATATATTAACGAGGAAATATTCTAAAAATCTATACTTCATCTATGACATTCATTATTAAAAAGCTACAAATAACTTATCAAAGTTTTACATAACCTCAAATCAAATCGATATAGATTTGATGTAGATTTGATTTGAGGTTAAATCTGGCACACTCGCGAAAACACAAAAATCGTTCGCGCGATTTTACACACTCCCGTAATGAAGCCCATGTGAAGGTATTCTGTTCCGTCAAGTTCGCCTACACTTCGAGTCGACGAGTAAGTTGAGACACACGGTATCTCATCAGGCACTTATTGTTAGCGTAAGACGTTGCATGCATATAGATTCTTATTGCAAGCCTCAAAAACTGCCAAATCTCTGTGTGACATTTAACGAATACCTGTTCCTCAGATGGGCTCTGAAAAGTCTTTGGTTCGATTAATTACACGGCACTCCCGAACGCGACGAGAAAGAAACTTTATGTTATACGCGCACTTCCGACGATTCATGTATTACTTTGCGCTTTCGTAAGCATCGTTCTGTCTGCGTTTATAATTTGATGTGCAACGAAGACAGAATGATGCTTACAGCCACACTTACAGCGCTGCGAGCGTGAATCGGACCGCGACCCGAACCGATAATATCGAATCGAAGGTTAGGTATCTTTACATATAGGTTAAGTATATTCAATATCGATTCGACACTATGTTCGACATCAATTCGACATCGATTCGACATCTTTTCTATCATTTATTTCTCGCTTAGAAAGAGTAGTTCAAACATTTTTTTACTTAAGTTTATTAATATTTCTGAACGTAACTAAGCTAATTTTTCAAAAATTTGTTATAATAATTAGTAATAAAATTTGTAAAATCAATATCTTTTAATATAAATCTTTTAGCGGTATATCGAAAAGAGATCGAAATTTTTTAATCCGTCGATGTGTCCAAGGCGCTACATGCGCGTCGATATGTTCTGATGGTATTGATATCGAATCGATATCGAATTGATATTAGCTTTCTCACTGGGTAATGGAACGTTTTTGTGCTATTTGGGATGGTATCTTATTGTATATGGACATTTTTCGTATATGAGCATATATGATTATATATGATCATATGTGAAAATGTTTTCCCGGGTTAATGTTATAAAACATGATAGAACATTTTGCAAAAATGTCTGACAACAAATCGGATATTTATGAACAACACGATAGAATTGTATAGACTTTTTCTTAATTCTATCGAATTTTTTAAGCAGGGTTTACAATTACAATTAGTTAAATAAGAAGTATTTTAAAATAAATTGAATAAACATGTATCATTATATCAATTTCTCACAAATGTTGGAGGAACTATGATAATACTGCGCTTTTGAAACAGGGCTGCTCCTGATACACGCCCCACTATCGAGAAGTAAACTGACCGTCGCTGGAGTGCGCGCGGCAAGGGGACAAAAGCAGGCATTTGTCTCAAAAATCCGGCCAGAAGTGCAAATAATTCCGAGCACTGATTTAAACAAGTGGGCATAAGATTTTACCGAAAGATATAAAGGAGAAAGTAACATAAAAACTTGGCGTACAAGAATTTTCAATAACTGCACTATTGCAACAGCAATCGGATATTTCTGAGACCAAATCAAGTCGAAAAGTCCTATACTACTTTTCCCTCCAACAAACAGTTATCGAGCTATCATAAGCTAAACATTAAATATTTAGAACAAAGTAAAGTAAAGTAAAGTGAAGTGTGCAAATTAGAAATTTGCACATGGCTTCCTCATAGAGGAAGGTTCAGGAGCGAAATCTAATTTTTTTCGATGTTTCTTGAAAGTGTGCAAATTAGAAATTTGTATATTGCTTCCTCATCATTGAAGCGTGCAAATTGGAAATTTGCACATTTCTTCCTCACCATTAAAGTAGGCAAATTAGAAATTTGCACATTACTTCCATTGTTATGGCTTCCTCATAGAGGAAGCTTTAAGAGAGAAATCTAACTTTACTACGATGTTTCTTGAAAGTATTCAAATTATTCTTATTTCGCTCTTAAAGCTTCCTCTATGAGGAAGCCATGTGTAAATTTCTAATTTGCACACTTTACTTTACTTTTTTTCTAATTAAAAATTTGCACATTGCTTCCATTGTTATGGCTTCCTCATAGAGGAAGCTTTAAGAGCGAAATAAGAATAATTTGAATACTGTCAAGAAACATCGTAATAAGTTAGATTT
>NW_011966247.1:0-2990 GCF_000949405.1 Vollenhovia emeryi | reverse complement strand
TCATAGACATTTGAAATTTTTGGAAATCATTATTAAAGAAAACTTGCGATAGTTACACCAACCACAGACATTTCTAAAAAAAAAATTAAAATTAGAAAACCTTTTACCGGTCATCGCCATATTCAAGAGGTATGCCTCTACCTATTTGTATTGAAATTTTTTGCTTCTACAAGTGTGTACATTTCTTTATTACATTGTGTACCATCACTTCTGAAACACCCTGTATAATGAAAAAGAGGGGCCTCTACCTATGTTTATTAAGACTTTTTGCTTATACTAATGTATACATTTCACCATTACATTTTGTAGCATCACTTTTGAAACAACCAGTATAATGAAAAAGTGTTCATGTACGGATTCCGCGAAATTTCAAACATCTATAACTCAAGAACTAATCAACCGAATATTAATCAATTATATATGAAATAGGGGTAGAAAAGACTGGAAAGAATAATAGAATTAGAAATAGCCCGATATCTCAAAATTTGCAAAAGTTATAGCAACCACAGACATGTATCAAAAAATTCAAAATTTTTTCAAAAAGAAACCCATTTACCGATCATCGCAAAAATCAATACCAACCTTCCTTTGGTGATTCTCGAAGTTTAAAAAAAATTAACCCAATATCTCAAAATTTAGGAAAATTAGAGCAACCACAGACATTTCTCAAAAAATTCAAAATTTAAAAAAAAAACCGTTTACCGATCATCGCAAAAATCAATACGAACCTTCCTTTAGTGATTCTATACGTTTAAAAAAAAATTAGTCCGATATCTCAAAATTTAGGGAAGTTACAGCAACCACAGACATTCGAATGCGTACATACACACATACACACACACACACGCACACGCACACGCACACGCACCCCAGTGAGAAATGATTCGTCGATCGACGTCGAATCGACATCGACGCCGTCGAATTGACGTCGATTCGACATCATTTCGACGTCGATCGACGAATCATTTCTCACTGGGACACGCACACGCACACGCACACACACACGCACACGCACAGACACACACAGACATTTTGTAAAAATAATATTTTTAGACGTTTTAAAACATTTTAAACATATTCCCAAAGAAAACTGGAAAAAAATTTTTTTCACGAAAACAAAGCTTCCTCTATGAGGAAGCAAAAAGTTATAAATTTTTTCTGGAATATCTCAAAAAGTATTTGGTACATAAAAAAATGTTTCAGGCAAAAGTTGTTCATATTAGTTAATAGTATAAGATAGTATAATAAACAATAGGGGGTTTCATTTAAAAAATTGAAGGTGACCTTCACGTGACCTTCAAGCAACTGTTCAAGGTCAAATTAATGACACCATCTAATGTCCCGCTCGAAACCCAACAACTTTTGTTCAGGTTATTTTTGCTAGCCCCCTTCCCCGAAAAGATATTTGCGTGCATCATTTAAAATGAGACACCCTGTATATTAAAACTTTACCGATTTTTTCTCGGGTTCCGGGAAAAACCGTTGCAAATGGCGTAATAGGAGAACTCTTGGACCATGCTCTATCAATACATAAGGATTTATAAAGGTGTGTCGTTCCCTTGTAAGTTATATGTACTTCTATGGTATCCTGCGAATCTGTATTTCCGCCCACCGTCCTTTATACGGTGGGCCTATAGATGTTGTAGTTTTATGTCATTTATTAGTTTTTTAACATCTTGTGACGTACCTAAAGGGGAGCGCCCAGTAGCCTTTTAAGGGATTAGACATTTTATCGTGCACAAATTATATAGCTGGGACGTCTTTGTCACGTGAATCGTCCACTTCATCGTACAAACATGTAAAAATAACTTAAGGAGCGAATGAGTGCGTATAAGATCATTTGTAGTTTTGTATTTACGTTTTGTATATCCAGAATAAATGGTTGAGATGGCCGACGTGTCGTATGCCATTTGTGGACTGGGTCATAAGACCCATCACTGTTAGGCGGCTTTCCACTGTTGCCTGCCCCTAGGAGTATCCGTTCCCAGCTCGTGCAGAGGACAGTCCAAGGAGAGGGGTTTTTAAGCAATAGTCTCCGCTTAACGGGGGAGTCTAAGGCATAACCATCCAGGATAGCCTGATGGTACGTGTAAATGTGTTCTCCCTTACTCCTGGAGAAAAAAGATTATATCTATAGGATGTTGTAGAATGGAAATTGAAGACACACGGCTCTTACCACTCTACTGGTTTTATTAAGATATTGTGTGTAACTGAGAGCTGTACACTATTCGCTCTCCTTCGCTGCGTGGTTTTGTCCACGCCGTCTTTTCTTTCACTAACCGTTGGCGCTTGATGCCTTCGGGTTACGTGACGGTCACGCCATCTTACGATCGGTGAGCTGACTTCCAGTGATACGCAGGATGCGCGTGAACATCCCGCCCGCCTTGGAAGGCCTTGCCTTTCAACCACTGGCCAGTTGACAAATGAAACTTACAACTAGGTGATTAACGGCTAAGTTTACAAACAAAATTACTTAATTATCTCGCATATTGCACGGTGACACAAGAATGAACAAAAAACATATATAAAAAACATTATAACATTAGACGTCAATAGGAAGAACGCAAATTTTGTTTACCGCACGTTTCGTAATACAGCTAGAAGTTTGTACGCTGACAACGCGGATATGATTATCGGTACAGGCGTGTGTTTCGACTATTCGCGCCATACGCCATTTTAACGGCGGAGTATCATTGCTCTTGAGTAACACTAAGGCATTGACCTTAATCGCCGAGGCATTCGGTTTTTGCCATTTGTAACGATTTTGGAGCTGCGTCAGGTATTCTTGGGACCAACGGGTCCAAAAATTTTGTCGCATCTGCGATAACAATTGGAATCGCGTTAGTCGATTTGTCGCTACCTCGGTGAGGTCAGGCTCTGGGAAGGAGTTGAGTGGTTCGCCGATGAGGAAGTGTCCCGGAGTAAGAGGTTCGACATCGCTAGGATCATCAGAGATCGGACAGCGGCCGTGAATTTAAGATGGCTTCGAT
>NW_011966246.1:0-12537 GCF_000949405.1 Vollenhovia emeryi | reverse complement strand
GTAATAAAAAGAGAACACAATTTAGAACATTATTAAGCTAGGAATACAAATTAAAATTTAAAACAACATATACGAAGTCGGTCCGATAAGATTATAATAAATAAAAAGATAGAACATATTAAAAGATAGCGCAGTCAAACAGATTAAAAGAGTATAGATTATATATTTCATCAGTTTTCTTAAATATCTATAATTACTCTTTATTACATCCATATGACATCTATGAGTATGCTAATGGATGTCCAATGGAAGTAGCAAATGCGGAACTGTGGATGTCTATTAGAGATCCGTGGGATTTTACGTGGACGTCTAATGGAGGTTTTGCATCTCCAAGGTGGACGTGTATTGAACATCCATTGGAGGTTTTTGTTCTGTGCGGGAAGCTTCGAAAGACTTCGAAGGAACGAAGGAATCTTCGAAGGATCGAAGCTTCGAAGGATTTCGAAGGAACAAATTTTTTATTTTCGAACATTGTATTAAAAAGAATAATGTATTCCGATCCCGTGAACTTACACCGTTCGCGCCATCCCGCTAACGCACGAATGAGCCCAGATAGCACAGGTGATCCATATGAACTCAAAAAGAATTCACTTTTTTAAATTCTTTATGAATTACTTTAATCTATTCCAAATGAACTCAAATGTAGTTCTTTCCGGTAGTTCAAAAAGGACCCCATAGAAGTATACCTTTCGACTTCTTATAGGATCAAATTAAAGTATTCTGAAGTAAGTCCTTTTCCTGTTCATAATGGGTTCGAGAAGAATTCCTTTTTGGTGTACTCAATACACATTTGTCTCCTCTATCATTGCACATCTGGCGGCTGAAAATCGAAGTAAAAACATCATCTGGATATCGATCATGGAATTTTTCACGTGAAAAGTTTCATGTGAACTCAACAATTTCAACCAATGAAATTGTATAAAAAGGGAATAATTGGATCTGATCCCGTGAAATTACACCGTTCGCGCCGTCCCGCTAACCAATGAACGAGGGCGCTACGAGTGACCAGTTCGTTGCACGAAATGGCCGCTCGTGGCGATCATGCGCAGTGGTGGGAGAGTCTGGTTGCGAGGAGGCGGAAGAAACAGTTGGTTGACCTGCTTCTTCTTCTTGGGCTCTCTCGTGGACCGACAGGACGTACACACGGACTTGTGAAATTTCTATTCCCCCTGACTTTCTTCGAGAGGTGCGTTGGGGAATTAGAATTGGGCGCTGAGAGATACTGCGAGTCTGCTCATTAACCGGGCAAATACCAGAAGAAGGACTTTCGAGGTTAGTTAGCTTGAGCTTCTGCTCATCTCACTGAGCCGAAGACTTGCTTGACCACGGATTAATCCGTCGCCATCTTAAGTCCCTCTACACACGCAAGTCATCTTGACGAGGGACGTACGCATTCCGTAATCATATCCGGGATTGCATTCCTTTGACTTTGATTGACGCTGTTCATACTGAGGAAACGTCTGGATTTCCAAAAGGTACTTTCTCTGTCTCTTTCCTTTCAATTATGAGAAACGTTGCGGATAACGGTTGCAATGCACGCAGGCAACTGCATATTTTGAGATACGTCGCAGCTCGCATTCGCAACGCACGCAAGCAAGCAATTGCACGATTTGAGACTCGTCGCGGATCGCATCCGCGACGCACGCAGGAAACTGCACACCCTGAGATCATCGCAGCTTACAACCGTGATGTTCGTCCTCAATTGCCTTACTTTGGTCTCGTCATGTTTTAAAGTCGTGACGTACTCGCTCTAGTGTTCAGAGTTGAAGATCGTTGCGGCAGTGACTGCGACGTCAACACATGACTTCAGTCATGCTGAGACGTTGCGAACGCTGGTGCGATGTTTATAACCAATTGAATTAATATTATTCGACTATTCACAGCTCCAACTTAGTTAAAGGATAGCGCGGATATAGAGCTTAAGGAACATTCAACGTTCTAGTTAACACCCAGATAACTTCCCAGGATCGCCACAATACTTATTACAGTCGGTGTTGATGACTTAAGTACAGTTACCTTTTATTTTTCTGTTTGGTTTTACGAAGCAAAGGTCAGATTTACTGTATTATATTTATTTTCGTTATTCGCGATTTTTAATATTGACGTAAAGTGCTCTCTGGCGTTGCTCGGTGCGACAAAGTCCGTATTATTTTCTAAATCTAGTTTTTGTTATTTATAATTTTAGGAATTACGTTAACTTTCTTCCCATCAATCGTTCCGTGAAAAATTCAACAATACTACTTTTATACAAATATTTTATCTGTGATTTTGTGTAATACCGAGTATTATATGTATTATACACCATGTAAACATATACATCATAGTATAAGTAATAAATAATATTAAATTGATACTTGGACTTGGTTAGTGGAGCGTGTGTGTTGTGCATGCGTGTGAGAGTTACGGATAAATTAGACGAGAGTGTAAGGGGAAATAGGAGGCGAGGAAGGCGTTAAACCGATAGGAAGGTAGGAAGAAGAACTAAAACTTAGGATAGAATAATAGACGTAGCAAGGAAATATTAATTAGTGAAGGAAAAGAGCGCTAAAGGTGGTAGAGAGAATGAGAGGTTAGGTGAGAGAGGGCGGGAGAATAACGCTGTGCGTTCCAAAAGGAAGCGAGATCTGCGTCACGCATAGAGTAGGTAGTGACACTAGACGGGACAGCCCAGACAAATAGGCAGCGGTTAAGGAGATTGTTTAGAAGGAGTACGTGAAGGAGCGACGGACAGGATGGATGGAGAGGCAGGCGAGGGGGAGAAGGCAGCAATAAGGAATAAAGAAGGGAATCCGGCTACAACTGTGGATAGCCCAAGCAGGGAGAAAACGGGCAAAGAAATACTTGTCACTCCAAAAGAAGAAAAGAGAGGAAAAGGAAGACCTACAAAGGAGGAGTTAAGAATGAGAGAAAGAACGAGCTCGATCAGCATATTGGAGTTTATGACAAGTGACAACAGCACGGCATGTGAGTTAGTGAAAGCTAAGAGGAAAAGAGAGGAAAAAGAACAACTTGTGAAGGAAATTTTTAAGAGAGATAATAAGACTGTGAGAACGCCACCAGGACTAGACAAACCGAAAGAAGGAGTCGGTGCTGCAGGTAAGAAGAGAGAAGAGGAAGGAGAGCTGGCGGTAACAAAGAATGATGAACAGGATGGTTCGTTAGTAGCAATACTGAGAGAGATTAGAGAAGAGATGAGGGACCTGAGGGGCGAGATGAGAGAGATGAGAGAGAGGATGTGCGTTTCAGAGGAGGGGAGGAGAAAGAAAGAAGAAAAGATAGAGGAAAGGATGGATAAGATAGAAGGGAGACTAGCGAAGATCGAACGAAGGAGGGAAAACACGACGGATGAGGCGATCGGCGGCAAAACGGAGGAGATTGTGGGAAAGGTGCCGGAGATGGTTTGGAAGAGAGAAAGAAATATGAAGGAAAAGAAGGAAAAGAAAAATAACCTGGTGATCAGAGGATTACATAAAGAGGAAAACAAGAGCCTAATGGACACAGCGGAGACGTTTCTGGAGAGGGAGTTTGGTGCAAGAGCGGGAGTAAAGAAGATGCGTTCAATAGGCAAAGAAGGGAGAGAGTTAATAATAGTTGAAATGCACTGCTGGGAATCGAAGGATAGTATCATGAAGGAGAAGAAGAAGCTGGGAAGCAAGAAAATTTTCATAGACCACGACATGACCTTCGAGGATAGAGAGGTGCAAAGACGGATAAAAAAAGGGCACGGAAAGAAAAAACAGAAGGAAAGTGGGTGAAAATAGGCTATAGGAAGCTAGAGGTACAAGGTAGGAAGTATGTATGGAGTGAGGAAGAAAATAAGTTAATAGAAAAGGAAAATTTCTAGATGGCTGCCAAGACAGGAGAAGAGAACCAGCAAGTTATGGCTTTCAAGATGACAACAGGCGAACTACACGAATGGAGGTGGGAAAAGTGGAGCAGCTGAAGAATGAAAATGAGCGAAAGATAATTTTTTGGAATGTTGCGGGCATTGAGAGGAAGGACAAAGATTTTTGGAATTATATGGTAGATTTCGATTATATAGGATTATGTGAAACATGGTTAGAGGAAAAGGGATGGGATAGAATTAGGAGTAGACTGCCGGGAACGCACAGCTGGGAAAACATTAACGCTGTAAGGGAAAGGAGGAAGGGTAGGGCGAAGGGAGGATTACTGATAGGCATTAGAGAAGATTGGGGCTCAGAAACGGAGAAAAATAAAAGCGTAAGGATTACAGAAAGTATTGCGCGAACGAGAATAGTAAAAGAGGAAAAAGGGCTAAATATTTTTACAGTATATAATGTAGGAGCAAAGAAAGACGTGGAAGTGATAATGGCGAAAATAATAGAGCAATGCGAAGGATGCGAAGGAGAGGATATTATTATAAGAGGAGATTTTAATATTAGAATAGGAAACCTAGGAGGGTGTAGGGAGGAAGAGTATGACTTTGAAAAAGTGAGCAAAGATAAAGTCATAGGAGAAGGTGGTAGAAGTTTAGTGGATATGATAAATGAAAAAGGATGGTATTTTTTGAATGGATGTACAGAAGGGGATTGGGATGGGGAATACACGTATGTGGGAGCGAGAGGGTGCTCGGTAATCGATTATACAATTGTAAACGATAGTGCGCAAGAACGAGTGTTGGAATTTAGAATAGGGGACAGGGTGGACTCAGATCATTTGCCTCAGACCTTGTTACTTGAGGAAGAGGAGAACAAGAGACAAAGAGAGGGGCGGTCAGAAGAGGAAGAAAAGGATCAGAAAAAGAAGATCATATGTTGGAACGAAGAGGCAAGGAAATTATACAGGGAGAGGACGGAGGTATGGAATGAAAACGAGGACCAGGAAATAGAGTCGGTAGAGAGGAAATGGGAGAAAATAAAAAACTGGATCCTTGGAGCCTTAGTTTATAAAGAAGTCAAGATAAAGAAGAGAAGGAAAATAGGGCACAAAGACTGGTGGGATAGGAGCTGCACCAGAAAGAAGAGGGAGGTGAAAAGAAAGTACAGAAGATGGAGAAGTGGAAAGGGAAGTAAGGAAGACTATTTGGAAGGAAAGAAATGTCTGAAGGGATGGTTAGAATGGAAAAGGAGGGAGAAGAGAGAGAGAGGGAAGAAGAGGAATTAAGAAAACTGAAGGACGAAAAGAAAATTTGGAACTACATAAATAGTCGAAGAAAAAAGAAAGAACGGAAAGAGAATAATATTTCGAAAGAGAACTGGAGAAGTTACTTCATGGAGTTGTTAGGTGGGACCGAGATGGAAGTAAGGGAAGAGACGTTGGAGGTGAATGACAGGGAAACAAAAGAAAGAAAGGAGGAACAGGTTCAAGATATAGAAAGGGGGTTGCAAGAAGAGGAGATAGTGAGGGCTGTCAAGAACATGAAGTTAGGTAAAGCTACGGGTGTTGATGGAATCCCAATGGAAGCATGGCGGTATGGTGGCGCAGCAATAAGAAAAGGTTTAACGGAGCTGTTGAAGCTCATTTGGAAGGAAGGTAAAATTCCGACCGAATGGCGAACAAGTACAGTTGTCCCCTTATATAAAAGGGGGGATAAAGAAAGAACAGACAACTATCGAGGGATCTCTCTGCTGTGCACGGCATACAAGGTATATGCGGAAATTCTAAAGAACAGTTTGGAGGAAGTAGTGGAGAGGAAAGGAATGATACCCGACAGCCAAGCCGGCTTTAGGAAAGGGAGGTCTACGATGGACAACATATTTATCTTGAACCATATAGTGCAAAGGGAGAAGGAGAAAGGTATGGCAATTGGGAAAGACAAGATCTTCGCAATATTTGTGGATCTTAGGGCAGCGTTCGACAACGTTGACAGAGGAAGTTTATGGAAGATAATGGAAGAGAAAGGAGTGGAACGCAGTCTAATAATCAGGATAAAAGAAATTTACAAAGAGACGGAGGTGACAATAAGGACGAAGGAGGGGTTCACAAGAGGCTTCAAGACGAAGAAAGGTGTAAGGCAGGGCTGTGTGATGAGCCCCGCCCTGTTCAATTTATACATAGCGGACATTGATAAAGCTTTAGAAAAGCGCGGCATAGGAGGAGTAGAGCTAGGAGGAGGGAGAGTGTGGTCATTGGCATACGCGGATGATATGGTTTTGGTAGCGAAAAATAGAGAGGCTTTACTAGATATGATGAGCATGTTAAAAAGATTTTTAAAAGAAAGGAAACTAGAATTAAGTACAGAAAAAACTAAAGTGTTGGTATTTAATAGTAAAGGTAAAAAAGGTAGGAAGACATGGAAATGGGGCGATAAAATAATAGAGGAAGTAGAAACGTTTAAATACCTAGGTTTCACGTTTGATAGGAAAGGTAATTATGCTGAGCATATAAAAGAGCTGAAGAGGAAAGGCAGGATCGCGGCAAATAGGGTCTGGGGTTTAGGAGAAAGATTATGCAAAGATGATTTTAATAGGAGATGGACGCTGTTTAAGTACTTTAGTGAAAAGTGTGATGGAATACGGAGTAGAGTTATGGGGGTGGAGTGAAAAAAAGGAGTTGGAAAAAGTCATGTTAGATTATGTAAGATGGGTATTTAGACTAGATTTTTGTACACCAAGGTATGTAATACTAAGGGAACTAGGATTGGAGAAACTAAAGATTTGTTGGGGTATAAGAGCCATGAGGTATGAGAAAAGAAGCAGAGAGAAAAAAGACGGAAGTTTAGTAAAGGCATGTTGGGATGAAAAGGACAAAATGGATAAAAAGAAAAAGGATTTATATAATTTGGAACGAGAAAGATTTTATAATAAAAACGGTTGGAGCGCTGAAGTAATAAAAGAATTAAATAATGAAGGTAAAAATACTGAAGGATTAGTAAGAGTAAGGGAACAGGACATTCAAAGGCAAATAATAAACAGCAAAATAGTAGAGGCAAGGTATAATACAAGGTACAAAGAGGTAGAGGCGAGGAACAAAACACCGAGTTATTTATTAAAAGCGAACTTGGATAAAGTAGGTTCAGGAGATGAGATTAGAGCAATGGTAAAATTAAGGTGCGGCAATTTAGAGGACACAAATAAATATTGGCTTGACGAAGAAGATACGATGTGTAGATTCTGCAAGTCAGGTAAGGACAACTTAGAACATTATACAGGCGAGTGCAATATTACAGGTGGGTGGTTTGAGAATATAGGTAGGAACAACAAAGAGAGATTAATGAACATATGCGATGACAAATTTAGAATGGAAAAAGGCAAGGTGCTAAATAGATTATGGAAAAAGAGAGAGGAATGCTATAAAAACGATAGGAAGGACCCCGTCAAAAATTGTTACGACTGACGGGTGTTGTGCGGATGGATGAGTGCGTTAAGGAACAAATTGTAAACCAAGTCCACTTCTTGGCAGCAGCCGAAGTTAAATAAATATATATATATATTAAATTGATACTTATTTTTTTTTTATTATTTTATTATAGCTGTATATATGATCTAACCTGGATTATTTGCATCGTGTCTATCCCTTACAAAAAGTACATTATAAATATGGTTTTTCTTAAATAATTATTATTCGGTAAATAATGTTACTATTTGTATTTTTAATTTCTTGAAAAGTGAAATCATAAGAAAACATGATAATTAATGCGGAATTTTAACGGTTTTCTTTAAAAATATTATTTTATATTCACTTTAACATTATTTTAGTATTTTTCACTAAATACTAAAATTATAGTTATAAAAGTTAATTAATATTTTTAAGGAAAGACAACAAGATATCGCATTAATTATTATGATTTCATGTAAAATTTAATTTCAAGAAATTAAAAAATGTTACTAAATAGTTATACCGTCACTTATCATATAATGGTAAATTTATACACTCGGAAAAACCCTATAATTGTAGTGTATTTTTCGTAAGGGTTGCCATATATTCGCTAGGATAGATCAGGGGGTCGATTATGAATTTTTTTACACACGTGAAAAGTGACAAATTTCTTCATTGCCTTCTTCTTCTATGTCCTTCGCTAGAAAAAGTAGGCAATGGAGAAATTTTTCACTCTTCACGTGTGAAAAAATTCATAATCGACCTCCAGACTACTCATGTCTGATTGGATCCGGGCAAATACAGATTATTTTTGTCATATTTGACCTCGTCCGCCAGGATCAGATTAGATCTACTCATGTCTGAGTGGATCTGATCAGATATAGATTATTCCTATCCTATCTGACCTCGTCCGCTAGGACCGGATCAGATCTACTCATGTCTGATTAAATCTGATCAGATAGGGCCAATATTTTGATCAAATCAGATCTGAGCGAATTGGATCTGATTTGATCTGATCAGGTCTGTTCAGATCTTTTCCATTTTTTCCCGGGTAGCCTGGATATTTCTGTTGCACTCAATCCCAGTTCCCACATTCGAGTAGGCAATTATTTCGCCTCTTTTCTTTTGCGAAATAGGTCCGGGCATTTTTTTAATACAAATCTCTTTTAATTAAGAATATGATATGTGATATTACTTATATTCACATTACATATTGTTATTTATTTTATTTTACATGGGTATCTTAGCAATTTGAAAATAAAAGAAAATCAGAAGTTAAATATATTAAATGATCAAGGTATAATATACCTCGTATTCACTAACATTTTTATATAATCTGGATAGAAAATTTTACGGAAATTTGTCGGATATTCCCAAAGTAAAAAAAACGAATTAGATAGTAACCTAAGTTAATATAAAAATATTAAATTAAAACCAATATAAAAATGTTAAAATGTTTATTGAATTAATGACAATTAAAGAAAAAGAAAATACAATTTACCATTAAAATATACAATTAAATACAATTAAAATACAATTAAATAAAATATATAATTATACAATTAAATATAATTAAAAATATATACAAACATTTAAATAATACAATTAAAAACAAATACAATTTAAAAATAAAATAAAATTTGTATAATCATAAAATTTTTGCTTGAACAATATTATATATTTTTAAAAAAGAGTAAAGGAACTTTAGGCCAATATATTTTACGAGCGATAAGTAATATGATCGAGTCGATGTTTAATTACAAAGTTCAATGAGCAAAGTAACGTGGAATACATGAATTCGAAGTTCGAGGAATTTTCCTCTCTTAACCCTAGGTTTAGTTAAGATTAAATATAACATTAGATAATAAATAGAAGTTGTTAAATAGCGAAATTTTTAAAATTAACTGACGGATAGTAAATAATTAAACGGACGACGTTTCGACTATACTGAGTCTTCTTCAGCGTATAAATTATGAATGTGATGGCGAGGTTCTTGTCCTGGTCAGGTCCGAGTCGTATTGCACATTAGTACGTGTGAATACCGTATTCGCTAGGTGGACTTAGTGATTTTGTAGGACGATCTGGCCATGAACAGTTTGACAAAAAGATGGAGTCTCATAGAAAAAAATACGAATATTCCAAAACAAGAGTTTCTTAACACCATTAAATTTTTACTAAATTCAACTTATTTTACATTTAACGATACAATCTTTAAACAAACCTTTGGCACTCCGATGGGATCACCAATCTCTCCAATAATCGCTGACTTAGTTATGCAAGATCTAGAGGAGACTGTTCTGCAGGATGTCCATATTTCGATATACTACAGATACGTCGACGATATACTATTAGCTGTGCAACAGGATTCCATAAATGACATCCTGAGAAAATTTAACTCATATCACAACAGACTCAAGTTTACTTTGGAAATTGAACAGGACCGCTCCATTAGCTTTTTAGACCTAAAAATTAACGTACATGACAATAAACTAATCATTGACTGGTTCCACAAAAAGACATGCTCTGGCAGATACTTATCCTTTTACTCGAATCACCCGATGTGCCATAAGATAGGCACGATTTATGAATTAGTTGACCGAGCTCTCATGCTATCTAACCCTCTATTTTATCGAAAAAACTTAGAATGGTGCATTGACGTATTGATTGACAATAGATATCCTGTAGAATTAATCTTTAAAGTCATTAACAATAGAATAAAAACCATCATCCAAAAACAAAAAAACAATGAACATACTACAGAAAAAGAGGGGAAAAAATACCTTGTTTTTCCTTACATTAAAACCATATCGAAGACCATCGGATCGTTTTTTAAAAAATCCACACTAGCATTAGGACACAGACTATTAAACAAATTATCTAGGTTTATAAAAACGTAAAAAGACATCACTCCAACTATGTGCAAAAGTAATGTCGTCTATAAGATTAATTGTAATAACTGCGATGCGTCGTATGTGGGACAGACCAAGAGGAAACTAAAAACGCGAATAAAGGAACATATCAATAACCAAAAACTAGATGAACAAAAGCATTCAGTTATAACTAAACATATGTTAGATTTTAATCATAACTTCGACTGGGACAACACCCAAATCTTAGATATCGAACCATATTCAAACAAAAGACTCATTAGTGAGATGATCCACATCAAGGAACAAAACAATGGCATAAATTCACAAAATGACACTGAACTTTTAGATTCCTCTTATTCTGATATCCTCAATAACATAAAAACAAAACATCATGGTCACCGACCCCCACATCATACACCAATACAGTAGAAGACTTGAATATCGCCTTAGTCGTTTTAAATAATTGACAAGAGGAACATCACAGCGATGCAGATCGTCCTACAAAATCACTAAGTCCACCTAGCGAATACGGTATTCACACGTACTAATGTGCAATACGACTCGGACCTGACCAGGACAAGAACCTCGCCATCACATTCATAATTTATACGCTGAAGAAGACTCAGTATAGTCGAAACGTCGTCCGTTTAATTATTTACTATCCGTCAGTTAATTTTAAAAATTTCGCTATTTAACAACTTCTATTTATTATCTAATGTTATATTTAATCTTAACTAAACCTAGGGTTAAGAGAGGAAAATTCCTCGAACTTCGAATTCATGTATTCCACGTTACTTTGCTCATTGAACTTTGTAATTAAACATCGACTCGATCATATTACTTATCGCTCGTAAAATATATTGGCCTAAAGGTTCTTTACTCTTTTTTATAAATAAGACGAGCTTTTACTTAATCTTAATTATATATTTTATTATAGAGATCGACTGTATACAGAATCTTAGGAAAAAAGGAAGTGGAAGGCCACGTAAACCCAGGGCCATATCTTGGCGCACAAAGATGCACAACAAGAGAGGAAGACGAGAGAATTGTAAATACGATTAGACAGGCTTCCAATCATCAGTAAAAGTATGAAAAAAGTACCAGTTTCGTTGGGCGCGTAAATAATTAGAGACGACTTTTAGGAAGGCGGCGAATGAAAAAAATAGAGTGACTACATTACTGCAGTCACGTGATTTATTCGCAGTCTTTATAAGTCTTTATAAATCTTTATAAATCTTTAAAACTTGCAATGTTAACACTGTTTCAATTTACACTTATGTATTATTGTTAGAAGTGTTTTTAATACTTCTGTCACTTTTCCCTTACAATCTGTATTTTTGTTATACAGTTACAAGTTACCAACTCTGAAAAGTAACGCGTTACATAGTACTAAAACATATATAGTACTAAAGTACTAAAAACATATAGAGGGGAAGGGGTAAAGATGGCGAGGAGGAAAGACGTACAGTGAGAAGGCGGAGTGAAAAAGGTAGTGAAAGGAAAGATTGGAGAGGAGTGATCGGGAGACGGAGGAGGTGATGGAAAGAGGAGACGGAGAAGTGACAGTGGAAATGGAGGAGAGAAGAAAAAGTGAAGGATAGGAGAGAAAATGAAGTGGAAAGTGAGAGGAGCGGGCATGAGTCGGCAATCAGAAATAAAGAGGATGGAGGTGGTGGGAGAGAACAGAGGCGAGCGAGAATCGATACGGAGAAGGAAGAGGATTGGACGGAAGGTTCGAGAGATCGATAGAAGTGGTGGTGGGGAGTGATGAGGCCGAGTGCGAGAGATCGATGGACGGGAGAGAAGGCGATTGGTTGGTGAAAGCGAGAGATCGAAAGGGAGGAGAGAGGAAACGGAGACAGGACGATAGGAGGCGAGAGAAAGTGAAACGTGCGGAGAGAACGAAAGATGATAAGAGAAAGGAGGGTGCAAAGAGGAGACGCGGGATGGACGACGAGATACGAGTAATTGAGAGGCCGACAAGGAGGAAGAGGAGGTGGAAGGAGAAGGTATACAGGAGTACAGAAGGAGCAGGAGAGGTGACAGGCAGTACAGATGACAGGACACGTGAAAGTGAGAGCGGAAGAAAAGGCAGAGGTGAAGACGGAAGCAGAGGGAAAAGAGAAGGAAAGGTGAGGGAGGAGACGATAGTAGGGAGAGAGGAGGAGAGGAAACGAACGAGGGAGAGGCGAGAGAGGCGGGAGTGGAGAGAGCTGGGAGAACGAGAGGAGAGAAGGGGGAGAAGCAGCAAAGAGGAGACGTGGGCTGGACGACGAGATTCGAGAAATCGAGAAGTCGACCAGGAGGAAGAGAAGGTGGAAGGAGAAGGTGTACAGGAGTGCAGAAGGAATAGGAGAGGTGACAGGCAGTACAGGAGACAGGGCACGTA
>NW_011966245.1:8218-12522 GCF_000949405.1 Vollenhovia emeryi | reverse complement strand
GCAATGGCCATGAAAAGAACCGATTTTCTCATACACTGAGAAAACGATACTTAAAAATTTATTTGTTAGATATAAATTTATTTCAATGAAATAAAATACGAAGTAAGAATTTATTTCTAACAAGTAAACGAGTTAAGTAAAAAATTAATAAGGATTCTTCAATGTCGCCAGCGATAATTATCAACACTGACGTTGTTAATTGAAAAATGACATTACTTTCAGAAATTATTATACATTATTTTACAGAAATGAGGAACATTTCGTAGAAATGTATTTTGTATCATAATTAATTTTTTTTATAACAAATAAATGTCGAAGAAAATGTCAGATAAAATAATGTATAATAATAATGTATAATAATTTCTGAAAGTAATATCATAATTTTTCATACTTTTTCATAATTTTTAATAATTTTCATAATATTATTTTGTATCAAATAAAAATGAAATAATACTTAAAATATAATTTTTTATGGTTTTTTCCTCGACTTTTTCCATATTTCAACTTTGCGAATTTCTTCATCTTCATAGTCCCAAATAAATACACTTTTTGAACAGAACATAGCAATGACAATTTTTTTCCAATAGTCTAATGTGTCCTCTTTAGAACCCCGTTTGAATTTTGAAAATCGGTTGATTACAAAAAAAGATACAAATTTTTGTTTAAAAAATGAGGTTTTTGCTGATTTTCTGCATTGTTCGGACTTTAAATGGATTTTTCTTAACTAAACTTGAGTGAAACTAAATTTATCGCATACCATTCTCTTCTTTATTAAAAAACGAAGAAATTCATGTACTATTAAGGCCCTTTATCTCTGTAGGACCGGTTTTACAATTAAAAAAAGCGTGGGGTCGATATTGATTTCGTAGGTGCGTTAGAAGGTAAAAAAGTCAGAGGTGCGGTCTAGAGTTAAATATATTTATCACGAGACACGGTAGTTTTCGAAAAGTTATAGCGATATAAGCGAATAGTATAAGCGAAAAGTTTTAAATTGACAAGCTAAAACCACGCGCGCGACACCGACCGTGTAGTTTACGCGAGTGCGCAAGTTGACGGGCCCTCAGAATTTCGGATCTCAACAACGGCTGATCCGACGAACTTGAGACTACGCTTAATCGATAGCTTGGGTACGATTTGCATAATAAAAGTGTTTTTACTTTTCTCCTACGTGCTCCTCCCCATGAGTGGAGATATTGCAATGCAAAATCCGTTTCGCGTATTTCGCGTAAGAAACGTCGTCGTCGTCGTCGTCGTCGACCACCAGAATTCCTTTTCATATTTCTGCCGCACGTGGCGCTCGCAAGCGCGGCTGACGTGACTGGCGTTACCGACTTATACGAGCGCCCATAAATGGAGTGAACCTAACCTAACCTAACCTTTGTGCCGATTTTGTATTAATAATAATGTGTCGCGTGATTGATATGTCGCATTAGTTAGGGACTGTTGTGAGGTGTCTTTTCAAGTGCCACTAGCGCGGCGAAAGACTGTAAGTAACTGATTGTTATATTGGTTATAGAATGGTCGCATCAGTAAATAAACCAACGGTACACGGTACGTGATAACGTTATTATCGAAAAACATCGATAGCAAGTTATCTTACAGAATTCCCGTAATACTGGATTCAGCTTCGAGTCACCTGATCAAAAACTCTACATCTTGATTGGCTCTTGTAAGCAATCTAGTAGGAAAACTAGTATCGTGTGCCGTTGGCTTAATAAGTCGGAAAATCAGGAAAATCGTATTACATCATTCAACAAGCGGGATTCTTACGAGATCTCTTGTTTCCAATGGCCAAAAGTGGTTACTCGATAAGGCTGCATTTGGGGAAACGCTATTTAGCGCTATGAGCGTACTCTGTCCTTGTTCAACTTTTGCAAGTAACAAGGACAGAGAACACTCATAGCGCTAAATAGCATCTCCCCGAACGCAGCCTAAACAGGACTCTGTGTGAAATGTGAGAAGACGATTACCGCGTGCATTCAGAGCATCAATAAAAGGTTTACAGGCAGACAAGTTGGTTATAGAATGGCCGGGAATTTTTGGCAGAGCTCGCATCAGTAAGTAAGAAAATCGTATTACATTGTATCAACAACGAGCAGGATTCTTACGAGATCTCTTGTTTCCAACAGGCAACAGTGGTTACTCGATAATTTGATCAACACGATCTGTCAGTATTAACAGAAGAGGAATTCCAGCAGTAAGTTGCAACGAGATCTTCTTTGCAGTTGAACTGATTCTTTCGCAACTGATGGAGATTAACAAGCTCTTTCTATATCCGTTAATCAATGGGACACTTAGGCCCGTATTCCGGGGGTCAATTCTGTATCTTACAATACAGTGAAAATACTAAAAGTGAGCGGCTCTGTCTCTTTCTAAGGGGAGAATTATAAAGAGATAAAGCGACTCGCTTTTAGCACTTTCACCATAGTGTAATCTCAAATTATATCTTAATCAAATATTTAATCATCTAAATCTCTTTTAAAATATCTTACCATTAAGGAGGCAAATTGAAAGAAATAAATTAGCATGAGAAAAACAATTAAGAGAAGCAGCAGAAAGGGAAAAGGCTGCGATGGAACAGCGACTTTTGCAATATCAAGAGGAAATAAGACGAATGAAGCTCTTGTAAGACATGAATAGAAAATGACATAATATATAACATAGAAAAATATAAAACATAGAATTATAAATTTATTTGTATATAGAATGTTTATACTGTGTATCTATTTTACAATTGTTCTTACGTTTTACAGAGAAGATCTGAAGAAACGGCAGATCTTTTAGCTGAGAAAAGTCGTGTAGCAGAAGAAGAAGCAATGCTTTTAAGTCAGAAAGCGTCGGAAGCTAAACAAGAAATTACTCGTATACGGCTGAACAACATGAAGACTGAAGAAGAAAAGGTCCATTTAGAACGAAAAACTAGAGAGGCTGAATTATTAACGGAAAGACTGGTTCAAGAATCGGAACGTAGAGCTGCTGAAGCGGAAAAGTTGAAGGATGAGCTATTACGAGCAAGGATCGCAGAAAAAGAAGCTAAAGAAAAATTGTTAGAGTTCCTGAGTAGAAATGCCTACACTGCTACCATAACCGTAAGTACACTTTAACATTTACTACACACATAAACAGTGCAATTGGAGAAATTGATATAATATTTTTTATAATACTTAAATCGTTATATATTATGTATATATGTATAAAAGTTTATAAATTGTTTAATTTATCAAAACAGCCTGTGCCAAATCTATTTCCCTCTACGCAAGTGCTTCCATCAGATCTACAAGCAGATCTTCAGACTTTGCAACTAGACGCAGAACCTTTACCACCAGACTTAACATCCTATGATCTTATTGGTGATGGAGATGTCGATTAACTTTCATTAGAGATTGAAAGGGAAAGGAGTGATTATTTGGAGAAGAGTAAACATTTGCAGGAACAATTGCGAGAATTACGTTCCGAAATTGAGGGTCTGAAGGTAGGTGAAAAGCAGTGTAAATTGGATCAGTTGCACGAGGAACAAGTCCGACTCGGCGAGAATAAGTACAGTACACTAAAAAAAGTCAAATCTGGATCTAGGGCTAGAGTCGCCTTTTTTGAGGAATTGTAATTCTTAAAAGTAGTGTTAGCAAACATGAATTAATAGAATACTAGTAAAATTCAATTGATACTTAAAAATTAAAAAGATCATACAGATATACGTATGCGCACGCACGCACGCACGCACGCACGCACGCACGCACGCACGCACGCACACACAACACACACACAACACACACACACACACAACACACACACACACATATGCACACACTAGAGGGAGGAGCAGCGTATCCACAGACATAATATATCATAGAATACTCAATTGTGCTATATTACAGAGTATTCCATTTCTCGATTAGATTTCTTAATAAATTTGGAACTATCTTATAAAATTTCTGAAGACATATATGTATTGAATATAGAAAATTACATTACATATATAACCAAGACTGTGTTCGAAAACATCACTCGCGTGACCTAGTGTATTTTTTATCCTTGCTGCTCACCAAGTGTTGAACACAAATAAAATGATACACTGAGTCACTCGAGTAATGATTTCAAACACAACGTAGACTAAACAAAAAAAGACATCTAAAAACTGAATAGTAATCGAAATCTTTTCACTCTATGGGAAACTCTTGTCACGTTCCGTCAAGGTCTGACAAAATCAAAGTTTCGTCCGTTTTTCGGTCAACACATTTAAGTGCTTTACCGGGGATTTGGACTCGATTGTGTGAATTAATTACTTTTAATCAGTCTTCTGGACA
>NW_011966245.1:3285-6889 GCF_000949405.1 Vollenhovia emeryi | reverse complement strand
TTGAGAATTCTGTCCGCCACACTCTTTGTCAGCGATCAGAGAGGAATGGAGAATTCTGTCCGCCACACTCTTTGTCAGCGATCAGAGAAAGTGAGAGGATAGATCTTGGATTGATTTAATTATTATCTCTCTTAATATAACTCTTACTTTATTCTCAAATGTCCAAACTTCTTGAAATTCGAATCAACAATTTAGGATATAGGTCCGAGTCAAGTCGATTCTCAGCTTTAGTTTTAACTCTTATTTGTCGAGTCGTGAGTTTATGGATTGTTAAAGAATTAATGGATCAATGGATTGTCGACTCGATCCTGCTCGCATTTATATAGTAAATTTCCCCCTACGTTATTTCTTTAAGTGGAGGAGGAAGGTATTGTTCTCCGTTCCTTCACCGCAACTCTACCCTGGTAACAGTTGTCACTGCTACCGAGGTACCGCTTCGTCGCGAGTTGTAATCTGATAAACGATCGATAAGGAATGTTCCGAGAAATTTCTCAGGAGTTTCTTTTAAAAATTTAATTTAAATAATTTATAGTTAAAATTATACGTCTGTAACACTCTCTTACTACTGAACTTTACACTCTAATATCCTACCTCTTTAATGATGCTATACTTGTACCAATTTTTTCAGTTTTAAGTTTGTAGTAATAAATTTTTCATTTTCAATAATTCAGGAATGGAACATTCTGTATATATGTACAAAATATGTATATTTTAAACTGGTAAAACAATATATAAATAAATCTATACAGTAGGATCTCCATAGCCACGGTTTCTATTCACGGTTTCAGTTATCCGCGGTTCACCAAGGTTCTCGCGTACAGACAGTAATACGTTTTATTTTTTTCACGTATGTTCTTTGTATCCAGTCTTTGCACGATCAAGTACTTTAGAAACTTTAGTACTTTAGTTTTAAGTGCAAAAAGTGTAGAATCACTCCAGCATTCCCTTAAGGAGTTAGCTCATCTTGACCGGGTCGAAATCAGTGTAATTATTGATTTATTACATTTTGCTTCCTCATAGAGGAAGCTTTGTTTTCATGCGAAAAATTTTTTTCCAATTTTCAATGCCAATGGGTTTAGTATAATCTAAAAACTCAAAAAAACACACTAATTTAAAAAATGTGTGTGTGTGTGTGTGTGCGTGCGCAATAATTGTTATCGCTCCCACCATCCCAATTTTCGAGATATCCACCAAAAAACACACTTTTTTCAAAAATGTGTGTGTATGTGTATGTGCACAATAATTGTTCGCGCTCTCTCCTCCGCAATTTTTGAGATATCGCCTTCTACTTTGGCACATTTATTTAGTGTCATTAGGAGAGGGTTGGTATTGAATTTCACTTTAATCGGTGCAATGGTTCAGTTTATACATACATATACATCTTTTATGCCAGTTTGGTCGAATTTTTAGACACTTTTAGAAACTTCCCCGTGTTATTACAGTTTCTTAGAATTTTATTGATTTTTAAATAAAATTAATTTTGAATATTTTTGTCAAATATATTCGTTTTTTACGGTATCTGTTGCGCGTTTTCCTTCATGGAATAAACGAAGAACTACATATGTTTTAATAATCGCTTTGATCAACTGAGTCTTGTGATTATCAATAATTCCTTGATTCTTAACATGTTCTATCATGATATTGTCGTTAAATACTACATGATTAATACTAACTGCCTGAAACGTTTTCATTATTAAAAATTCTTTAATATTTTTATACGTGAAAAGAATATTGTCATTTGCGCGTATAATTCTCTCAGTTGTTCTAGCTATTACAATAACATCAGGCGAAGGATATATCAATAATCCTCGTGTTTTCATATCAATCAATATACATTTCGACAAATTTTGTCTACTGGTTGTTAAAAATGATGCACATGTTTCGCACACACTTCTATTTTTCAATAGCTTCTTAACTATAAATCCGCTGATATATGTTATTACTTCGTCAATATACGGACTAACATTCCACAATGTGGATAAGTAGTCGTGATCAAATAATACATCAACCGGTGACGTTATTTGCATATTCTCCTCCTCTGAGAAAAGTGTGTCTTCCTTGTTTGCCGATGACACAAACAAAATCTGAATATCATTAATCATACAGTTTCCTGTTTCAGCAGCTTTTATCTCATGTCGTATTAATAATCTTTTGTAGCTGGATTCAAAGTGTTTGGCCGATGGATTATTGTTAAATCCACCACGACTTCTTATCGCACTAAAAAATGTTTCCAAATGGTCCTGATTAAGTTTATAAGTCAATAAATATTCTAATCCTTTTTCCTTTAAAACTAGAAATAATTCAAAAATATTTTGTAAGCATACGATCAAACCTATGAAACCAGTTTTTCTATTGCTTTTTAAAATAGATCGGTGCTTACAATCTTCAATACTTTTAATATATTCATTTATATCCTCAGCATATTGTTTCAATTCAGCGAAGGTACTATCAGAAAGAGGCATATTACATTTTTTCGGTTTTGGAAATTTTGATCTAACATTGAGAATATCAAAAGCATTATTGAAGATAGAGCAGAATTTAGCAGTTTCTTGGGGTGACTGTAAATACCCAGGAACACACTTGTCAACAAATTTTAGAGCAGAGCTAACGCTTTCGCTAAGTGTTTGAGCCGCTAACTTAACATTCATTTTGTTATTATGAAAATAAATATGTTTTTTAGTTAGCTTTGTGCCAGCTTTCAAACCTTCTTCATCCTGCAATTCCTGCAGACGTTTTATGTCGACGAACAATATTTCTTTTCCGTTATTCTGCAATTTTAAATAATGTCCTAACGTATTTCTTATTAATTTTATCATATGACAAGGGTCAAAAAAACAAAACACTTTTTCTTTTGTCGCAGGATTAATAAAAAAAGGCTTGAAATTTTTTCCCAAGTCAAAGTTTGCTCCTAACTCTTTACACATAGATAAATTAACATTGGCACCATCGAAAGTCAACGTATGTACGTGTATATCAATTTTTGCAAGTAATTCTAAACAGAGTGTAAGAATGCTCTCGTGACAGCCGGGGGCCGCGATTGGGGGGAGGCCCTCGCCAGGGGGCGAGTGGCAGCGGGAGCGATAGTCGACTCTATCCGCAGCCTGGGCCTCGAGGTGGCACTCGGCAAGACCGAGGCCGTGATGTTCCACGGTAAAAGACGTGGAGCACGCGGCGCGCCGCCCGAGGGACTCACCCTGGCTGTGGGTACGGCCCTTGTCAGGATCGGCCACGAGATGAACTATCTCGGGTTGATCCTCGACGACCGATGGAGCTTTGCGAGCCACCTTGCCAGAGTCGCAAGCAGGGCGGGAGTGAGAGCGGCCAAGCTTGGCCGGCTCCTCCCCAACCTTGACGGCCCGGACGGCAAGGTGCGTTGGCTGTACGGTTCAGTCCGTGGCGCTCTACGGGGCCCCAGTTTGGGCCCCAAAACTCGCGGCATCGCGGCGCGCGCGCGCTCAGATGGCGCGTGCGTTTCGCCCGATAGCCGCGAGGATCTGTAGGGCGTACCGGACCGTGGCGTACAACGCGGCAGCGGTGATCGCTGGTCTCCCCCCGATGGAGTACGCGGCGGAGGAACATAGTAACATGTTCCTCGAAAGCCGCG
>NW_011966245.1:0-2141 GCF_000949405.1 Vollenhovia emeryi | reverse complement strand
GCTCTTTCTTTTCCATTTAGTGAGTGGATCAAAAAGTAACCTATCGGAACCTTCCAATGTGCATTTAAGGCTACAACCATTAAAACAAAGGCACTTGTAGCTTGCACTGGCTGATCTGAATTTCTACAGTTATTGAAACCTAAATCCTCGTAACCATAATACTGATTTCCACAGTAGATAATCTGTTGACGGATACTCATTTCATCTATAACTAAATTGCAAATTATTGGCTTATCGGCACTCTGAACTTTACATCGTAGAGCTTGAAAAACTTCGTCAGTGAAACCAAGTCGTCCATTTATTGATCTATACCATTTGCGAATTGTAGAAGATTCCGGTAAAAGGTTTTTGAAAGTTTTTCGTACGTATTCATAGGCTTTGGTTGAATAAAAATTCAAAGTCAAGGCAAAAGCTCGTAATTCAGCGGAGTATTTACTCTTCACTTTTCCTTTCCGCTTCAACACTTCATGCATTACTTCTGGGATGTCACCCTAAATACAATGATCAACCTCTATATGAAATTTATGTACATAAATATTTTAATCATATTTTATATCCTCTAAGAAGTATAATCCCAGAAAATATATTTATGTATAATTATGAGTAACCGAGGTAAATTTGAACTTCAACTGTATATAATAATAAAAAAAAGGAATAAACAAAAGGAATAAACGTTACTTTCTTTATCAAAACTTACCATTAAAGTAATTGTATAATATAATATGTAAACTATGACTACGTTTACACGGCGACTTATAAGCTGGTTTAATAACTGTGGTATACTATCCTATCAAATTGTTTTTTTCTTTTAGTCATAATGATCACTTAAATGTATTATTTGATGCTTAAATTACAATTTCTAGTGTATATACGCCAAAGGAAATTGTTTAAAGTGTTTAGAGCAACAAAATAGACTCATATTCAAAGGATAATTATGATCAAAAGAAAAAATTTTTGGATCAGGTAGTATACCGTAGTTATTAAACCGGTTTATAAGTCGCCGTGTAAACGTAGTCAATATGAAATTATGTATAACATTTTTATTCTAAGCCTTTATCGATTACGACATTGGTTTTATTTAAAGTCATCGATCGATAAATGCCATTCAAAATTACCATTAAATTATCAGCAACAGCTTCAGAAATGTAGTTTCTCTTCTTCAAATCCGAGATCAGATCCTTTAACGAAGATATACGTTGTTTACATCTACTGAACTTTTTCTGCAATGTCTCAATTTTCTGTCGTTGCTGCGCAACGGTACGTCGCATGATATTGATGACTCTTGTAGCCCGTCTTGGTGTTGCTACATGAGATAACTGGATATCACCAACATAACGTGGATTTGGTATCATTAGTGGAATAGAATCACTGGCTGACACAAGGGCAGAAACCTGATAGATTATATAAAACTTATTTATTATATTATTAACAACAAAAATCTGTGTTGTGTGACGACAAAAACTGGTATAATTTCTTCAAAAATAGTACAGTTGAACGTTTCAACCACCGCTTGTGATCCTTTTCAAGATTCAATATAGAGAATACAAAACTTAGTACAAAAATTAACAGAAGGAAAAAAATATTAGATACTCACAAAAGAAAAAATAATATGCTTAATAAAATAATGAAATAATAAAAATAAATAAGGGATATTAAAATTAAATATAATTACAGTATGTTATATTTTATCGTCAATTTAAATTTGTACTATTTATTACAAACATACTTTTTATTGTAAAAAAAATACAATACAAATGTTTGCTTCAAATATATATATATTATACATATACATATACAGGGTGTGTCCTAATACCCGTATGTCCCGTAGATGGTGGATAGACCGGGGCAAACTGAATAGAAAAGTCCTATACCATTTTGCAAAATTCGCAATAGTTATCGAGAAATGAATTTTAATGTCTGAGCGAATGAAAGCGTAGACGGCGGCAGGCCGGGCTCGGCAGGCAACGGTGGGGCATCATCTAATAGCGAGAAGTGGAGCGACGCGCCGAAAAAAAGTTGTCACGCAGCGAGCGGCGAGCTTCAGTACACTCCCCGCTCGCCCCTCACCGCTCGCCCCTCGCCGCGCGTCGTTCGCCGCTCGACGCTCGGCTCTCGCCCCTTGCCCCTCACCCCTCGTCCTG
>NW_011966244.1:10222-12480 GCF_000949405.1 Vollenhovia emeryi | reverse complement strand
TAAGTCTATTGGATCGACATGACCGTGGTTCAGTATCTGTGAGCCGGGAGCCAAAAAACCAGAGGAGAAGAAGAAGAAGAAGAAGCGCGAGGTCCGAGAGTCGGCCCCCTTTGAAATGCCAAATTGTTGTGTAAGTCATTATAAAAATAGAAGAACATAAAACGAGAAGGAAATCCAATTGACGGATTATCAGAAAGGAAAGTTATAATATTTGTGCTATACTTCCACAGATCCGGCAGAATCAGAATCCACGGTGTTTCCACGCTGGAAGAACTGTGCCTAATAGAGGCACATGATGCCAAAGTGTTGTGTCTACCGTATTCCAGGTTCTCACAACATTCACTGAATGCTCCTAGACTACTAGCGAGCGCGACTCGGGACAGATTGATTCACGTGTTCAGCGTTGATCAAGAATACAATTTTCTATAGACGCTCGACGATCATAGTTCTTCCATTACCGCAGTAAGAGTTTTCAATCAGTTGAATCAGGGTAATCAGATACATACCGTGGCGCAGATAAGAGGATTATTTTTAGACAATTGCAATCGGTGAGTAATCTTTCAACGATCAATAATCAGTTTTAGATCTGGCAAGACACCCTACGATTCTCTCTTGTATTTTTAGACACCAGGCGGAATGCCACAATTTGCTAAGGGTCGCAATGCTCAGGGAAAAACCACTCTGTACGACATGGAAGTTGATTCCGGAAACACGTGTTAACCGCCTGTCAAGATAGGAATATCTGAGTTTATAACGTTACTACAGGGAAACACAGCACAGTTTTCAGATGCGTCCGGTATTTATGTAGCTACCTTAAGTCGGTTCTACATTGACCGTATCGTAGCGTCGCAAGCGTCGCAAATCATAGATTCGGCCAATCAGCGTTGACTTATAACTAGTCTACGACCCTTGCGACGCTAAGATGCGACTAATGTAGAACGACCTTTATGTACAGACAAAACGTTATGCGTGTACGATTATTATAGCGGCGAGTGTATGGCCACTGGTTGGTCATTCGGAATTGGTGACAAGAACACACGAGTTCTGTACATATCGTACACGATATTGTACATATCGTTTCTTTTTATTAGAATTGATAATGTTTAAAAGTTTAAAGTTCTTTATATCCAATTCATAGCTAGAATTTATATTTAAGATTATCTTAAGGTTCTCTTCAGATATTCCGTAGTCATATAAAATGATCTGCACCATGAGATAAGCATCTTCGGATGAACTTAAGATAAGAAATTGAACTTTTACTGTGGAAATATTTTTTTGAAGAACTTAAGAAATTAAGATTTAAAAATAAGATGAGTTTATGAATACTATCTTGCTGAGTTGGTCACACATTGCCGCCATCTTGATTGGCAATTTTCGTCCCACGTCTCCGGCTTCACTACCCCTCTCATATGCACCATCCAGGTATTCCTACATCCATGTCTGTGACTTAACCTATTCATTATTTCCTTATTTTTCTTTACGTCATTGTTACATCATAACCGGTATACTATTATCTCTTCAAAATATTTGATAACCTTATAAAAGGTAATTTTATGTTTAAATATTATATTTTCAACAAAAATGAATTAGCTACAATATTAATGTTTGGTATGTATAGTTTATGTAGATGTCTAAATGATAAAATTCAGCGAAATATAATCTTTTCTCAGATGGAATATTTAGACGATTCAAACTTTGATAATTATGATGATCCATCACAATCGCCTCCTAGAAAAAAGAAATTGGAAAAACAAATAGTTTATGACAAAAAATATTTAAAACAGTGGGAGTCCTTACCAAAATTTAAAGGTTGGCTCACGTCGAGTACGAAGGGACAACATTATTTTATTGTAAAGCTTGTGGAGGGGATTATAAAGGCGGAAAATCTGAAGCAGACAAGCACTCAACATATGAGAAACACCAAAAAAATATTTCCACAGTAAAAGTTCAACCCTCTATTACAAACTTTACAAGTCATTCTTCGGTATCCTTTGAAGAAAAAGTTATTAATGCCACAATACTCACTGCTGCATACGCTATTGAACATAACATTTCGTTCAATGCAACAAGCCATGTGCCAAAATTGTTACCAAAACAATGTCCAGACTCAGCAATAGCAAAAAAAATAACTTTGAGTCGAACAAAGTGTGCTGCTATTGTCAAAAATGTTATTGGAAAAGTTTCTTCTGATAATCTTTGTAAATTTTTGAGACATAATTCGTTTTCTTTGTTAGTAGACGAAGCCACAGATAACACGT
>NW_011966244.1:6727-8492 GCF_000949405.1 Vollenhovia emeryi | reverse complement strand
GTTGAAAGAGTTTTTTCTAGTGTAAAACTAATTTTAACGGACCGAAGAAATCGATTAAAAACGAAAACTATTGTTGGCATTTTACATGCCAAAAGGGTAGTTAACGCTATCAGTTTACTGTTACAAGCGAGCATCGAGCCTTGTACAATAAATCAATGTACGATCATCATAAGGAAGTAAGCGATGATTCAAACGATGACGATGAAGTGTAAAGGTGTTTAATTAATATGTGCAATAAGTTCCCCTTAATTAAAAAAATTACAGACATCATTTACTTTCAGTTTTGATTATTATTATAAAAGTTTAATATAGCAGAACATTACTACTTATAAACATTATTATTTACTTCTTTATCTTGATGCAATATTATTATACATATATGTAAATTTGCTTTGGTGCAATATACATACATATGTTTACATACAGATAATAATGTACTGTCTTTTTTGTACATTATATAAATCTTATAATAATATATAAATACATTCTTATTTTTGTTAATAGCACACTTTAAATGAAATAAATTATTTTTTATTTCAATACTCATAGCTTAGTTCTGTAACACAAAACGCATATATTTTTTTAAATACAAAATGTTTGTATTAAGTTTCAAAATAAAATTATTTTTTACCTTTGAATATGTAAGATGTACTTTATAATTAATTCTACCCCAGCCTGGTTTTTATTTTTCATTATTATTTTATAAATTTAGATATAAATATAAATTAGTTAATTTATAACTATTCATATCAACAAAGACAACATTTTAATTTTATTATTATAATTTACTTATCTACGTTTTTACGTTAAAATAAATTAATTGTGAATTTTTTCGTACATATTTAAAATTTCTTACACTTTATTTAGCATAAATTATCTAAGTATTAAAAGAAAAGTAGTAAGGACAGAAAATAACTTTTAAATATGTTAGAGTAAAATTTTGTGGGATTTTTTGTCTGATTAGGGATAAATTATGGGGATCTTCAATTTTTTCATGTGGCAACACTGGCGCTGAGTCCGAACCGCTTCCTAACCTCGCGAGTTGAGCGAGAACCCGAACCACCTTCGATACCGACGCGTGCTGAACGTCCCCCTGAGAACCGCGATCTGAGCGGGAGATCCTTTCCGAACCGTGTCACGAATTGAGTGACGATCCTCTCCGTGGGCTAGAGCGAGTTGAGCGAAGCCTGCAATCCTCGCCACGTGCTGAGTGGCTCGTATACACAACACCCAACCTAACCTAACCGCGAACACGAGCTGTCACCGGCGAGGAGACGGCACACCGCGCCGACACCAAACGTACCGCGCCTGCGCCGCCCGCACCGAACCGTCGTACCGCGCCGAATTCGAGCAAACCGAACCGCGCACGAACGCACCGGCCCGAACCGGTACTACCGCGCCGCCGCCGACCATATCGACCAATAGATCGCTGTCGCACATACATTCCAAAGCGCCTGTGCGCCAGATCATACAAGCGAATAGCCGTCAGAACGGCGATAGTTATACGGATAGTTATAAGTTAGTTATAAGTCGTTCATGTAGTATAAGTTGTAAATATATTCTAGCACTTAAGTTAAAACCTGACTCTCTCTCTTTTCGAGACACCCACCGCCGGACCCTAGAATTCCCACGGCTATCTGTAGCATCCAACATTACAGATTCAAACGGTCACAAATGGCGCCCGAACAGGGACTCGAAAAGTGAGAGAGCTTAGATTGCGAGAAAACGAAACCGGCGACGATATTCAAAGAATTATAAATCCGCA
>NW_011966244.1:0-5971 GCF_000949405.1 Vollenhovia emeryi | reverse complement strand
GCGTACGAAACGCGAAAGGGTCCCCCCTTCCCGACTCCGAAGACGACAGCCAGGACGACGAGGAGGATGACGTCAAGGACCAGTCGACCGGAAAAACAAAGAAAAAGCTAGCCGAAACCGCAACCATTCTGGACACAGTGCGGAAGTGGGGATGCCAATTCGATGGAGAGGACGGAGTCGCATTCCTGGAGAGACTGGAGAACCTCCGCCTCAGCTATGACGCCAGAACAACTACGGCCATGCCTACCGCTGCTGTTCCGCGACTCGGCACTACTATGGTACCGCAATAACCGGGACGACTGGCAGAGCTGGAAAGACTTTGAAACTTGTTTCCGGCAGTACTACGTCCCAGCCGAGTCCGAATTCGAACTCGAGGAAGCGATCGCCGGAAGGAAACAGGGGCCAGGAGAGACCGCCCGAGAGTATACCACCGCCCTGCAGACGCTCATGAGGAGACACGGCCATATGACACTTGCCAGCCGGCTCGAACGGACATACCACAACCTGCGGCCGGAGTACCACCTATACATACGGCGGGGCGACTTCCGAACCATAGCGGAACTACTGCAACGGGCCGACGAGTACGAACGGGCCCGACGGTACGAACAGAAATACCAGTCCTCCTGCTCCGCCAACAAAACAGCCAAGCCGAAAGCCGGACAAGACACACACGCAGCAACCATATCGCCGGGCTACAACCCACAAGATTGCTGCTGGGGATGTGGACAGAGAGGACACGTACGCCGGTTCTGCAGGCGGCCACCGAAGCTCTTTTGCTCGCAGTGCGGGAAGGAGGGCGTGCTGACCCGAGACTGCCACGGGACCCGGGCGGGAAACACGGGAAGGGCCGCGGAGAAGTCAGGCGCTCCCCGGCCCACCGACGAGACGGGAACCGAAAACGGCACCTAAGAAATTACCTGCCGAACATAAACCCGGAATACGACGAGACCGACCCCCGACCAATGGGACGGATCCACATCTACGGAAACGAATACGCGGTACTGCTGGACTGCGGAGCAGTACTGTCGTACATTTCCCTTGCCGTGGCCGACCGCATCCGTCAGCAGGGACACCGCCGCCGCATCACCACGGCCGTACACCTGGCCAACGGGCAAGTCAGCCCCATCACTGAGGAAATCCGAGCCAACATACAACTGGGACTCTACCGAGGGAGTCACACATTCCACGTCCTCCCCGGGCTCACCGTAGACGAAATCGCAGGAATGCACCTGTTACGAAGAGCCGGATTCCGGTGAACACTACCTGGAGTAGCCTCCCTCCAACCGGAGAAACCGTCCGGAATAGCCGAGTGCTCCGCCGAACAACAGCAACAACTACAATTGTTACTTGACGAATTCCTACCGAAGTTCGAGGACATCAAGGGGACTACACAGCTGACCGAGCACCGGATTCGCCTACGCCCTGGACAAGAACCGATACGCCAACGATACCGGACGTATAACCCGGCGATGCAGAGTATCGTTGATATCGAGGTGGACAAAATGCTAGCGGAGGGATGCATCGAACCGACCAGCAGTCCGTGAAACTCCGGCATAGTATTGGCACGAAAGAAGAACGGACGATACCGCTTCTGTATCGACTTCCGAAAGATCAATGACGTCACCGAAAAAGACGCGTACCCATTACCGCCAGTACAGCACATCCTCGACCAACTTCGAGACGCACGCTATCTGTCCACGATCGACCTACGGAACGGATACTGGCAGGTACCGCTCCAGCCGGATAGCCGACCACTCACCGCCTTCGCCATACCAGGGAGGGGCCAGTTCCGGTTTAAAGTTATGCCGTTCGGACTCCACGCAGCACCGGCCACCTTCCAACGACTACTGGACCGCGTCATTGGGCCAGACATGGAACCAAGGGCCTTCGCGTACCTAGACGACATAGTCGTGCTAGGACGAACATTCACCAAACACCTAAGCAACCTGAGGGAGGTACTACAACGACTACTGGATGCCAACCTCCGTATTAACACCGACAAATGTCACTTCGCCCGAGCGAGCCTAAAATACCTGGGACACGTGGTCGATCGAGAGGGACTACGGACCGACCCGGAAAAAGTACGAGCAATCCTTGAGATGCCCGCCCCAGGATCAGTACCCACCCTCAGACGATTCCTAGGGATGGTGTCATGGTACCGCAGGTTCATTCCAGATATAGCCACCATAACGGCACCACTCAACCGACGACTTCAGGCCAAAGTACGCTGGGAATGGGGAACCGCAGAGGACCATGCCTTCCAGACCGTGAGGAAAAGACTCGCCACCGCACCGGTACTCCAATGTCCAGACTTCTCCAAGACGTTCGTACTCTAGACAGACGCCAGCGACGTGGGACTCGGGGCAGTATTAACACAAGAAATTGACGGCCAAGAACGAGTCGTGGTATACGCCAGCCGCACGATCCGACCAGCAGAAAAACACCACTCGGCCACCGAAAAGGAATGTCTAGCGGTAGTATGGGGAATAGAGAAAATGAGGCCGTACCTAGAAGGATACCAGTTCCGAGTCATAACGGACCACTTCTCTCTCCGCTGGTTACGATCACTGGAAAATCCGACCGGTAGATTAGCACGCTGGGCCGTATCACTGCAACAGCACGACTTCGAGGTAGAGTATCGAAAGGGCTCATTAAACCACGTGCCCGACGCCTTGTCACGCCAGCCTGTAGAGGAGGGGAAGGAGGCCGCCGATGCGACCAATGAGTTAGTAGCTAGCACACCCGGGAAGACCTGCACATGGTACGACAAAAAGAAGCAAGCAGTAAAAGAATTACCACAGAAACACCCGGATTATACCGAATACAAGGAGGACAGCTGTACAGACATTTCCACGAACGCCACTCGATTGATGAAGACACCGACCCGACCGCCTGGAAGTTCTGTGTACCGAAACCACAGCGAGAACAGACGCTACAGGAGTGCCATGACGCCGACACGGCCGGACATCTAGGGATTACAAAGACGATCGGACAACTGATGCAAAATTATTATTGGCCAGGCATGACAAGAGAGGCGGCCAACTACGTCAGGCGATGCACTAACTGCCGACTGCACAAGGTACAGCAACGACAAACCGCGGGACTAATGCACCACCATCGAGTAGAGGAACCAGCCACCGTAATAGCAATCGACCTCGTCGGACCACTACCCCGTTCCGTGGAGGGACACGCATGGATCCTCGTGGCGCAAGACGTCTTCACAAAATGGGTCATCGCCAAACCACTCCGACAAGCCACCGCAGTCGCAATCGCAAAAAGCGTCAAGGAACACATCCTACTACAGCACGGCTGCCCGAGACGGATCATAACGGACAACGGCCGTCAATTCGAGAGCCGAGAATTCCGAGGACTACTCGAGCGGGCCGGCATCCAACACCGAAGAACGCCCCCCTACTCGCCGCAGTGCAATCCAGTAGAACGAGCCAACCGAACGTTAAAAACTATGGTCGCCCAGTACATCGAACGAGACCACCGCCGGTGGGACCAAAAACTACCAGAGCTAGTATTCGCAATAAACGCAGCCGTACAGGAGAGTACCGGATTCACGCCGGCCAGGCTGACTTACGGCCGCGAACTTACCGCCCCGGGAACACTGCGCGCGCAGCACGAGGCCCCGCTACCGGAAGACATCGGAGAGCCCGAAACCACGACGCGCGAACTACAAATAGGCCGAATGCACGAGGAAGCCGCTACCGCGGCCGCGCGCCAATAGGACGCCACATCACGCCAGGAACAATATTACAACCTCCGACGCCGAGACTGGCACCCCGCACCTGGAGATCAAGTAATGAGACGGGAACACCCGCTATCAAAGGCCGGCGAACACTTCGCGGGAAAACTTGCTCCAAAATACTCCGGCCCGTATACCGTCGACCGAGCAATATTACCGGTCGTCTACCGACTACGAGACCAAAACAACCGCCTGGTAGGAACCGCGCATGTCAAGGATTTGAAGGGTGTCACGGACCCCTAAAAACAAAACACCGAATCGGGTATATATACGGGAATCCAGACCGAGAGAACAAACGCAATTGTTAGCGAAATGGGAAAGCTACGGAAGCAAATCGAGAGAGCCGCTCCGAGGGCCAGGATACCCGGCCATACACCGCCTCCGGGGATGACGCCACAGGCTCCACGATACCTGCCGCCCGCCGAGGCCCGACCACGGACCGCCCGCGCTTCCGTCAGTATCGAAAGCAGAGGCCGAACCCCGACCACCATCCGAGCACGAACGGTGACTTCACGCCAAGAACGGCTGTACAACGCCGCCGCCCAGACGACCGCCGCCCTCGCCTCCGAACTCCAATGAACTGTTCGGATCGTTATCCGATTTGGAGGACGAGCCTATGCCGCAGGCACAAACCGGCCCGGAACCCAAGACCGCCGCTGCAACACCAACTCCGCAGCTTACACTGGGCACACCAACCGCCCCGGGGTTACCAACGCCCCCACCAACACCGGCGACCACGCCGACGCCCGGAGCCGAGACAGCGATACCAGGACTACCACCCGGGTATGGGTACTTCATCGGCGGACAACCCGCCACGTGCCAGGGACCGCTGGACGGCATACCTTGGGAGCACATCCGGCCCGGTCACCGACACCGCACGGCCGGACGGACCATTATTGTAAAACGTCTCCGCAACGGAGAACTTCGAGTTCGCGAACAATTGTAACGCACCGAAATAAACGCCTGTAAAACATACATAGTGGAGAGTCCACTGATCTATATTATAACTGCCCAAGGAGCGCCAATGCGCGTATAACGTGCGTTTAATGCGCATTTTACTGCATTGGCTTCTAAACTGCATTAATTGTGTGTTCAAAATGCGCGTATTCAAATGCGTAATTAATGCAAATTGTATGTACACCTCAAAATTTTCTACAACCATTGGCGAACGCAAATCGCTAGGTCAACATTCATAACTAATTCTTATATTTAAGACCGTCTTAAATATAATCTTGAGTTCGAAAGCTATTGTTGTAAAAGTGTTCCAATATTGTAACACATAAAATTTACATACACAAAATTTTTCAATAATTGTAGCACCATTGCAACAGCATATTCCTGAGACTAAATCAAGTAAAAAAAGTTCTATACTACTTTTCCCTCCGACAAATAGTTATCGAGAGATTATAAGTTAAACATTGAAAAAGTTATAAATTTTCTCTTGAATATCTCAAAAAGTATTAGGCAAATAAAAAAATGTTTCAGACAAAAGTTGTTCATATTAATTAGTAGAATAAAAGAGTATAATAAATAATAGGGAGTTCCATTTAAAAAAATGACAGCGACCTCTATATAACCATAAAAAATTTATTTTTTTCGAAAATTCATTTTACTATTATATTGCCCTTTTAAAACCGTACCATTTTTGTCTGAAACATTTTTCCGTATCTCCTATATTTGTCGAGATACTTCACCGGTCCGGTACTTTTCCCTCACCCTGTATATCGAAAATCGTCGTTAGGCCTATTTTTGCTATCATTTTTAGATACCTGTAGAGTGTAGAAAATTTTCAGATGTAAGGATGGTCAACAACATGATGAAATCATTTATATAAGATATAACTTTCATCTTAAATACAAGAATATGAGTGGCCGAGGACATAGGATAGAAGACTGAAGAGCTGATGATCCCAGGTTCGAATCCAGCAGTGGTAAAACAAATTTTTCACATATGATATTTTAATTATAAAATAACATTAAGAGATTAGAAGGTTACTAATTCTGATGTAGAGAGAATAAAAATAACAAATAAAAAATATATTCCAAATTTTTTTTGCTATGGTTAGGTTAGTCAGGTAACAGTCAGGTAAACCTGATAAGTTTTTGATCGGGTAGCTGCGTTACGCTGAGATAAGTTCATCACCGGGTGAACATTATCGCAGTTCCCGATGTTTAGGTTGGGTTTGCCCGATACTTTCCCGATGTAAACCGAACGAAATTT
>NW_011966243.1:5268-12474 GCF_000949405.1 Vollenhovia emeryi | reverse complement strand
GCTTGTGTGCGAGCGTGCGCGCGCAGGCGTGGCCAGACGGACTATCCCCACTCCATCCCCACCGCCGCGGCATCGTCCGTGCTAACGTTCTCGGCTAGCATCACTGACTGTGCGTCGCCGCTCCCGCGTCTCGCGTCCCCATCCCTCGCCTGGCAATATCGATCGCCGTGCGGTCACATCTCGCCACGCGCTCGAATTGGACAGTGGGCAGGGCAAAGACGACGATTTTCGATAATTTATTACTCGTTAACTATTGCGAAAATTGCAAATGGTTCAGGACTTTTCTGTTCATCTCGATCCGTTCTACCTTCTCACGAGCTCTGGCACAAATGTTGTAACTCACCCTGTATAGCCAGTGTTAGTATATCCCACCAACACACCTCTAATAGCTCTCTTATCAAATTTTGACGTAGGCTTCGGTACTCTTGCATACCCAATGCATCCGAATCTCTTTATTTGCTCAAAATGACAATTCGTCTCTGATGAGAACTTCTTCAACGGAATCTCATACTCTATAGTTTTGTGTGGAGATCTGTTGTACGCATGCACAGCAGCGTCAACTGCCAGCTCCCACATACTCTTTGGTAATCCCGAGTCGGACATATATGTTCTGACTTTTTCTTGCAACGTTCTGTTGAACCTTTCTGCAACTCCATTGTGTTCCGGAGTGTAAGGTGGTGCATAGATGGCTTCTATCTTTTCTCTCTTTAGCACCTCTCTAAATGCGCCTCCAGTGAATTCCTTGCCTTGATCTGACTTCACGTAGCACAACTTTTCTTCTTTTCCTAATAAATTTCTAGCAGATATTAAATATTTCTCTAGGGCCTCTCCTGATTCATCTTTTGTCTTCAGAGAGTAGGCTTCTGCTAATCTAGAATAGTCATCTATAAAGGTGATTATAAACCTCTTTCTTCCTGGATAGGATACGGGTTTTATTGGACCCATAATGTCCGTATGTATTGTCTGTAGTAGTCTCTGTGCTCTAATTCTATTTTCTTTAAATGGCAGTTTTGCCATCTTTGCCATTATACAGACTTCACACTCTAATATGGAGTTATCAAATTTAACTTTCTCTAATCTCTTTTCTACTTTTTGTAATTGCCTTAAATAATTTAACGATGCATGACCTAATCTAACATGCCATAACATTGCCTCATTTATTTTTTCTAATTTCTTTGCTTTTTCCGTTACTGAGCTTTCAAACATTTCTTATATGTTCTCTATCGTTTGTATATCCTCTAACCTGATGACCTGCTCGAGTTCAGTATTGTTATGTTCTGTATCTTCACTCACATTCGTGAGCTCTCTTTCATTCTCCCTCCCAATCGCAGAGCCAACACTATCCTTCTTATCTAATTCTCCCTCCGAAATGGATAATTCATTATTTTGAATGTTTGCTTGCGATTGTTCAGGAAGCTCACAATGTGAAACTATATCTGCTCTACATCTATACACAACACATTCTACATTGTCATTGTCCTCTACATTATTTTTAACCTCAAATTGTATAATCCAATTTGGTTTCTCATAAATTCCTTCAAGAACTGTTTTATCTGTCAGTTTATTATAAACTTTTAATAGTTTGTCATCTAAGTAAATACTGAACCCCGCATCAGCCAGCTTTTTCAAAGATAATAAATTTTCGGATACATCTCCTGTTACAATTACATTTGTTAATTTAATGACTCTCTTTTCTCTTTCATTTACTGTTAACAAAAGATCTTCTTTACCATCTATTGAAATGTCTGCAAACTCATTTTTATTCGCGCATTTAATGACTTTATTTTTACATCTTTCAAAATTTGACAGAACTATATTCTTATTTACAATATGATCCGTCGCACCCGAGTCTGCAATGAAATTTACTACCTCTTTTGAATTATTTGTATCTTCTATTAATTTAATCATGTATAATTTACCTTCTTTTGTTGTTTTCGTTGATGTGGGTTTCTTAGCTTTTTGTATCTTAGCTATCTTCCCCTTGTTGTTCACTCTTTTAGTACCTCTCTGTTCAAATGTACCCTTTTTCTTTATATTTGTATTAACGGTTTTATTGAAATACCTTTTTCCTCTAGGTCTGCTCGCCTGGGCTCCGGCATTGGGACAACTGTCACCTTTGTGTCCTCGCACCTCCTGGCAATAGTAACAGAACCAGGCCCCTGATTCCGTTAATGGGCACTCCTTTGCCATATGGCCCATCTTGTTACATCTATAGCACTTTATTGGCTTTGCTTCTTCCTCTGCGGTAGCCCTCTGCACTCTAGTCTCTATTTTCTCTTCCTTCTCTTTATTTATACTCTTGGTCTCTGCCTCTAACTGCATCATGAAAATTTTTATTTCATCTATGTTCATTTCTTTGAGATTTGTTTGTCTTCTAATTAAATCTACATTCCTCAGCTCCGGTACATTTATTGACACGGCCTGGTAGAATGCGGATCTAATCTCTTGTTCTGCAAGAGGTACCGCATCTTCACATGACTCATATTCTCTAATTATTGAGTCGAAGCGTTCGCAGAAATCACTCACTTTTTCATCTTTTCTCATTTTAATTTGATAAAGTCTAGATCTTACCGATGCATGAGTAACGTTTATTTCACTTTTTTTATACCCTCTTAATTTTTTCAGGATTTCTGACGGGTCTTTTTCATGTACGATTCTTTTATGATAGTTTTCATCCAAGTGATTTATTATTATATCTCTAACTAAACTTTTTCTTCTAACAAGCTTTAATTCGGACAGATTTTCCGGACTTGCAATATTTGAATCTATTACATCTAATAAATCGTTATTCATCAATTCAGATTTTAAATAGTCCATACAAAGATCAAAGGTGGATTTCTGCGTCAGCTTATATTCTCTTCTAATGTGTAACCTTTGGCTGTTTAGTTCCACCTCTATCGCGTTTTTAATTGTCTCTAAACTTCTATCTTTTTCGGCTGAACAGACATTTATTTCATCTAACTTTCTCTTTTTAGACTCTACTTCTAATGCTTTAACCGTTTGTATATTATTTTCTGCTGAATTTTGTGTATTTCTGTTATTTACCTCTAGACGTCTAAGTTTCAGTCTTTCTTTCTCTAAGTTTGCCATGGTTACCTCCACCATATTTTCCATCATGGAATTGGCTTTGGTCATGACCTTTTCCAGAATTTTCAGTGCCACCTCCAGCTTTCCTGACACCGCATCCATTTTCTTTACTAATTTCTCCTGCTTCTCATACAGGATTCTGCTTCCAATGGGCAGTATAGGGCGATCTTCCACCCATGCTCTGGTCAGGGTCACATCCTCTATAATTTTTGGTGTCTCCTTCGGAATCACGCCCCTTCCTCCAATCTCCTTTTTTTCTCTTTTTCTTCTTCTACACGAAATTTTACACATGTATATTATTCTTTTAGATGAAAAAATTCTCTTACCTTTACCTCTTTCTTTCTCTATTACTGTGACTACGCTATCATCACTATCGTCTACCAATGTTGGGAAACGGGAGCGAGAGAGAAAGCGAAATAGGGAGCAGAGAATCGGGCGCAAACCTGCTGCCTCGCGATTCACAATTCGCGCGGCGACGCGCGTCACGCAGCCGGGCGCCGGCCTCCTATCAGCGCTCTCCCTGCCCAGCGACCGGGAGAGAGCCCGGCGCGCTCAGAGCCGCGCTCCTTCGAACGCTCGCGAGCAACCGCCTCGCGAGCAAATAATAATAACGAGAACAAATAGCCCTTGTCCCGCGGCTTCGGGAAGATTCTCGCCAAAACACTAACGAATGTGAAAATCCGTTGATCACGCGTTGGAACTTTCTCGAAGCATGGCCGGGGCAAGGGCAAACGGGCCGAGTCCGCGCTCGGACTCCACTCGCCTCTAAGTCGCGCTCGCGTTAAGACCGAGAATCCAACGTGCTAGCGCATACACGTATCACTGTATTGAGATTGCTCTTCCTGCAATCCACAAAGGTCATTAGTGCTCAAATAAAGAGATCTCTTGCTCAGAACCGCGTTTTGGTGCGTCGCTACACCCGGTCCGTTCCCGCTCCGCAAAGTCGCGCGAGACCGTAAGATTCCGCACAACCAAGGCGTCTTGGCTTTCTTCCTCTATCGAAAGATTCTCTGTCTCTTTTTCCATCTAGATCGGGATTTAAATATCAATTGAACATTAGAATTCCTTTTCTGACAAGATAAACCAATCCTCATATTGACAAATAGTAATTCACAATCCCTATCACCAAAACTTTTTCGGCGATAAACATTCGGCGCTTATGAGGTTATATAGAACGCACTGCAATTCACAATAACCCCAAAGCAAGAAAACCAACGTGTCTCTGCAGGGCTATCCGCACGCGCACACCACTCTCCGTTGCGAACCCCAGCACTGCTGTAAGGATCTATGGGAGCTCGGGTTGATCACGCACGCGCACGGGGCCCGTACAGATTTGCGCGGCTTTCCTTAACAGTAATCAAACTACACCGCACAGCTAGTCATGCTCGATTACCGACCCGATACATAATAATTTCAACCCACATACACATACACATGCGTCTATGTGTGTATCGTACTGTCGCATCGATGCTATATTGTTAGTTGAAATCTATTATGTGTTCGTGCGCGCCCAGCAACAGGTTCCGCTCGCCAGAACAAAAGACTGTCGCCGTACACGATCGGACTTGCACGCACATGTCGCCGGCCTGTTACCAAGCGGCATCTCTCTATCTCTTTCTATCGTGTCTAATCTCTTTCTTCTTCATCACTCTCTATTTTTCTATTATACTCTATACATTTATTCTTTAATTCTCTTGTTACCGCTATTATTTCTCTATTTGTCTCCTTCTAACAGCACTTGTCGAACTGTCGTTCTTATAGGCTGAGAATTCTCTCGTTTCGCTCGTCAGCTACGAGAGATATTATTTACTTACCCTCTAATCTTCTAGATGCTGCTCTTTTTCCTCTAATGCCCTTCACCGTCGTCTCACGCACGCACAAACCTTTTCCTTCGCACACAAGGCCCGACAGGATTTACGCGGTGGAAGCGTGCCCTGGGCCCGTAACCTATTGGAAGTAATTCCGTGGACGGCTTCTGTACGCAGTGAGATGGGCAGTAGGAGAGATAAATCCACTGTCTTTGTAAACTCTATATAATATACATATAATATATAATATACAATATTTCGTACACTGTACACTTTCTGATACACTGGACTCGCGGGTATCGCTACCACCATGAAGAATAGAGATAAGGAGGGTCAACTTATATGGGCGGATGCGTCAGATTCTGAGCCCAAAAATTGTCATCGCTGCTAGTACTAAATCCTAATCGAGATGTCGCTTCCGTTCCACGACAGCGTTTTCACGTACACAGTATGAGTGTGTATTAGTAGACCCGGTGTGAGTGTATATATTAGTGTACCATGAAGAATGAGATATTCTTCATGATTTATCCCCTCCCGACTTCTGTTTATCAATAGTTTATCTACCGTAGCGCCGCCGGTGTACATATTTCGAACTACCACAGAAACCGGGTTTTGGTCTCATTCTCGAAAGCATTAAGGCACAATTTCACGCAGCGAATAAAAGCTGGCGTTTTACCCCCTCTCCATAAATTCTTGCCAGAATGGCGAATGTAGCGAATAAACGCTCAAAGTTCGACACAGTCCAACTTTTAGCGAATTGATCAAGCAACGCTGAAATTTAAATTATTTTACTTAAAAGTGTATAAAAAGAAATTATGGCTGAAGGATTTAATCAATTGACAGCACCCAAAAATATAAACGAAGTTAGTACATATTATATACATACAGCAAACATACAGCAAACATACTTATAGGTTAGATTGCTCTTTGTTTCTTATTTATTTATATAAGATAGATCAATTTTGTTATATTGTATTAATAATTATATTTCTTATATTTATTTCTTTTTCATTTATCAAACACATCGCGGCAACTGCAGCAGCTATACGTCGTCTTCTAATTTGAGCTATAACTGCCACTGACTGGCTGTGTTCTCCAGAAGTTAGCTCTTAATAAGCGCTTTATGCTGATTGGATAGATCTAGAAGAATAGCTCTATTTCAGCACAGATCTGAAAGTATAATCCAATGAACGCAAAGCGCTTAGCAGCGCTTAGCAAGCGCTAACTTCTGCTGGACACAGGCTATGTTTATAATATTTTACGTACTCGGTGTATCGATTATAATATTCCAACTCCATTTTTATGTTGCAGTTGCGGTTATATCAGGTAATGTACTTAGCAATCGTCGCTTTTTCAACGCTTGCTTTGCGTTGTGATGAAATGAGCTTCTATTCGCTACATGAAAAGGATAGAGGCGATAGCGAACAGCTTTTTAACGCTGCTTTGCGTGGCGGTGGAGTGGGGGTAAAACGCCAGCTTTTACTCGCTGCGTGAAACTGCGGCTTCAGTCGAGCCTCCTTATCTCTATTCTTCATGGCTACCACGAAGGCACAGGCTCAAGTCAAGTCTAAAACCTCGCACGACCGTGTGGTGCGCTTCCAGCCGCACCACTACACCGGTACTGCCCTCTCTGAGGGCGGGAGCACATCGCTCGTTCAAAGTCCTCTCTCAATACTTTCTCGTGCTATGGATACGTGAGTAATAATATTGTGTGCCTCGCATCCATCGATACATTGTATGCAGTTAGTATGAAGGGAATATTAATTACAGGTCGAGGACAGTACAAAGTGAGGATCCGGTATTAATCGCAGCTTCCTACGATGCTGCTTGGCCAAAACGAGGAAATGGTCATACGTACGATAGTTTAGCAGGTATTTCGAATAGTTGAGGTCAAAGTGCGTTTATACGCACTGTACACGGAGAGAATTTCTCTTAGAATTTATCCTGAAAATCATGGTACTCGTGGGACAAAATGGACTTTGAAGAATTTTACTATACTTTTAGTAAAATTTAGTAAAATTTTAGTAAAATTTGATTTTTAAAATTTTACTATAATTTTATTAAAATTTACTGATATTCAATCAAATTTTACTAAAATTTTACTAAAGTTTACTAAAAGTATAGTAAAATTTTTCGAAGTTCATTTTGTCCCACGACTACCATGATTTTCAGGGTAAATTCTAAGAGAAAATTCTCTCCGTGTACATGCGTTTCAACATTTGATGTGTATAATTAAAAATAAATGCTCATTACTAAAGCGTCTATTTGTTACAATCTCAACCCAACATGTGTCCTATTTCCTATCCAACTG
>NW_011966243.1:0-2267 GCF_000949405.1 Vollenhovia emeryi | reverse complement strand
GGGTGGACCTTCTCGAGGCACGCCCCATGCGTTGCCACAAGTTCCTCGAGAGGGGCCACGTGAGGGCAACATGCCCCAGCGCGGCGGATATGAGCGGGAGGTGCTACCGGTGCGGTGAGGCCGGTCACACCTTTTTTTTTTTTTTTTTACCCGGTGGAAATCCTCATGGACCGTCCCCCCGCCCTGCTGGGACAGAGACGGGGGGGTGTGTGGGACTCGTCTCCCTGGTCCCTGGGCAGTTGACACCCATGGGACCAGTAGTGCAATGGAGACGCCTACCGCACTAAAACCACCGGGGGTGGACTTCTCTGCGCCGTGATGAACGGGTCGGGGACTGCTACGCATTCTCCATCCGGACCCGTTCGGCGCCGCGCACCTTTGTCTGGCGCGCCCGTCTCGGCTCTTTGGCTAAGCCAAGAGTTACGCTCGTTTTGATCGAGCGTTCTCTACCGCGTGAACGCGTCGCGACGGGGGGTGCCACCGGGCCCCCCGCCGCGCCCCCTAGGTGTTGTGGGGGGGGGGCGGGCGAGCCAGAGGTCCTCAGCCTCTGACCCGCCCCCTGGGATTTCCCTGCTTCCCAGATTTTCTCCTTTTAGTCGCCTCTTACGACAGGCAGGAGATACCCCGGGCCTATTCGTAGGCGGGTCCCGGACGCCATTGCAGGGAGATCCCCTTCTCAACTGACCCTCGTGGTCAATGTGCCAGTCTGGGGAGGAGGGGAAGGGTAGCAGGTGTACTGACTCCCCCCCTGCCAGGGAGGAGCCAGTCGTCCCACGAATCCCGCCCCCTCCCCCCCAGACCTGCCTCCTCGTTGTTCCAGATGGACTGGCTCTTGCTGCCTGGTCTCCGCCAGTGTTTCCAGTTTAGCCACCTCTTCTGGCGGGCCACTAAAACTGTAGTTCTGTAGCCTTGCTGCTACAACGCCCCCTACGCTCTGCGCTCCCTGGAGCGCGTTGGATGGCTACCCATGACGGGCCACCACCCCCTCTCCCTAATTCCTCCTTAGATGTGCCAGGGGCTTCCTTCGTCCGCCCCGCCTTCTGGCACCTCCCCTCTGTTGCGTTCCTGGGGGGTCCGTCTCCCCCCTTCGGATGCGCTCCGCTTCCTCCTTCTGTGACATAACATGTTCACAGAAGGAGGAGAACGCCCTCCATTCCGTTTCTCCTTCCGTGATCCTCCTCACCACCTCTCTGAGTGATAGGTCATCTCCCAACACCCCTCTTAGGACTCCTCTTTCGTTCTCCCACGCCGGGCAGTCCTCCAGCGTGTGGTTCGGCGTATCGTTAGCCTCTCCACAATGATGACACGCCGGTGTCCTCTCCTTCTTGATCCTACACAGGTACTGCCCAAAGCAGCCGTGCCCGGACAGCACCTGTGTAGTCCTGAAAGACGCCCTGGCCCATGCTCGGTCGAGCCAGGCGTCCATGTTGGGGAGGATGGCCTGTACGGTATGCTGCCCCGCCGAGTCCGGTCTCGCCAACCGGGCCCTCCATGCCTCCCTCATTTTCTCCTTCTCTTGGAGATTTACTCTCCTTCTGATCGGCCCTGTTATTAGAGCCCCTTCATCCTTCATAAGGGCGATTCGCCTGTATGCCCTTGTGTAGGCCTCCGCTAGCATGTCCGCCGGAGGGATTCCCGCTAGCACCGTTGCGGCTGCGTGTGACACGGTTCTATAGCTCCGCGTCACACGCACCGCCATCTTCCTCTGCTGTTGGAGAAGGATCGACGTGGTCTTCTTGTTCGCACACACCGCCTCTGACCATATCGGTGCCCCGTACATCATGACAGAGTGCAGCACGTTTGAGTAAAGTCTCCTTACTCTCCCGCTAGGGCCCCCCAGATTGGGCATTAAGCGTGACAGGGAATTTGTCACCATGCCCAATCTGGGGGCCAGTTTGAGAACATGGTTCTCAAATGACCATTTCTCATCGATGTGGAGACCCAGATATTTGATCTGGGTCCCCACATCAATTCTTGCGTCGTCGATTGCGAGTTGCACCTTCGGGGATGGCCCACATGACCCATCATGCATGTAGGTGGCCTCCGTTTTGTTGGCTGCCACCCTCAGGCCAAGTGCTCTGATTGCGCGTACAGCGCACGCTACGGCTATTTCTGCCGTCTGCGCTGCATCCCTCCAATCCCGCCCCCCGGCTAACACCAACGTATCATCTGCATAACAGATCATGGTGGAGCCGGAGGGCAGGGCGGCCCGGAGGACCTCGTCGTAGGCGAGGTCCCACAGGACTGGTCCCAGGACCGAGCCCTGC
>NW_011966242.1:0-12464 GCF_000949405.1 Vollenhovia emeryi | reverse complement strand
GGCAGCTAAGTGTAATGGAGTCACCCCATCTCTATCTACTACATTAACCTTTGCACCTATTTCCAACAGAGCCTTCACTGTCTTTATATAGCCATTTCCAGCAGCGATATGCAATAGAGTATATCTCTCCGTGCAATTGTTTATCAGATAATTCACATTAAAATTAAAATTTTCCCACTTTTCATACGTGGCTAGATCTATTGCTTTTAACTTCTCTTTTATTTTTTCAATTATGTTATCCCTATTTAAATTATTGTCAGAATTTATTGTTCTTAATACTTCTAACCACTTATGATGTATCATACTTCTACCCCATGTTATTGAATTGTTTGCATTTAGCTCTCGCCACTACAGCTCACAACCATATTTCCTTAGTTCTTCCATATTTAATTTACCACTAACACAGTTAGTTACACAAAAAATCATCTACTTTCAAGACGTATCAGTAGACGTTGTCCTCTTACATTAAATTCATATTACTAGGCCTTCTCATTTAGTGATATCTGATTCAATCTTAAAATGGATGTTATATCGAATACTGATAACACAATATCAGCCTTATTTGATTGTACTTCATCCAGTTTGATCCTTTCAGCAGCTATGTGTGGATCAGAATTGTTCTTTGCATCAGAAGCACCACGCTTTTTACTAAAATACTTAACTATATCTAGATGACCATTCTCATTAGCTATACCTGCGGGAGTTAGTCCTTCATCATTCTGTGCATTAACGTTAGCTCCTTCACCTACAAGATATTCAACTATTTCTAAGTGGCCACTTTCAGCAGCAAGGTGTAAAGGGGTATTGTCATCATCATTCTTTGCATCAATGTAAACTTCTTCGTCTGTAAAGTTCTTTATAAGATACTTAACTATACCTAAACGGTTACTTTCAGCAGCTAAATGTAAAGGGGTAAAACCCCACCTATCCCGTGCATCAACTTTGGCTCCTTTACATAAAAAATATTTAAACAAACGTAAACAGATGCCACTTTCAGCAGCAAAGTGTAAAATAGTGCAATTACAATATGATGCTATATTAGTATCAACTTTTGTTTGATCTATAAAATATTTAATTATGCAGTGGCGACCATTTTTGGTAGCAACTAGCAAAGGAGTTAGGCCTTCGTTATCCCGTGCACTAACGTCAGCTCCGTTTTTTACAAAATATTCAACTACACCTAAGTGGCCACTTTCAGCAGCAAAGTGTAAAGCAGTGGAACCTAAGTAGTCCTTTGCATTAACGTTAGCATTTTCTTTCTCTACAAGATACTTAACTGTCTCTAGTGCACCAATATGGGCAACTATATGCAGCAATATCTCTGCTATACCTATATCCTCCCAAGGATATAACTTGCTAAAAGCGTATTCTGTGTTCGCTTGACTGCCAAGCCACTCCTTATATACATCTCCCAAGTCTTTGTCTTGTCTTTCTAACTCCCCTCTTATTCTGTTAATCATATGTCCCTTATTTTTAGCACTTATTAATAATTCCAACAACTTAACAAAGCCCATGATTTTACCTCATCTTAACGATCCATATTTTAATCATTACATAACCGATATCAAAGTCAAAAATTTTATGTGCCTTGGCAAGCAGATGTTTTTTCGCTTATATTGACTTTATTTAATTTATTGCTAGGTTCCAATACTACATGTGTAATACTACCAGCAACAGTCCCAACTGCTAACGCAGCAGTTACAGCTATAACTAATCCAACATTCGCAGCAACACATCCAATAGTTACTATCAACATGGTTATTATTCCTACAGAAACACCAATTTTTACCACTTTATTAGCAATATGTTTGGCTTCCGCGTTTGATGTAGCTTGCACTATATCATGTTTGCTATTCTTAACAGCCATATGTAAAGGAGCTTTATTCTTTTCATCAGCGGCAACCTTCTTTTCATTTAAATACTTAACTATATCTAAGCGACCATTTTCATGAGCAGCATCTAAAGGAGTTTTATTATTACGATTCCTTACATTAAAGTCAGCTCTATTTTTTATAAGATACTCAACTATTTCTAAGTGACCACATGTAGCAGCTAAATGTAAAGGAGTATTGTCACTCGTGTCTCGTAAATCAACAGCGACATTTTTTTTACCTACAAGATACTCAACTATTTCTAAGTGACCACATGTAGCAGCTAAATGTAAAAGAGTATAGCCATAACTGTCCTGCACACAAGGAGGAACATTCTTTTCCTCTATAAGATATTTAACTATTTCTAAGTGACCATGTTCAGCAGCAGCATGTAAGGGGGTAGCACTACGATAGTTCCTCATATTCGGATCAGCTCCTTTTTCTACAAGATATTTAACTATGTTTAAGTGACTACCTGCAGCAGCAGTATGTAAAGCAATACAGCAAAAGTGGTACTGTACATCAGGAGCAACATCTTTTTTCTCGATAAAATATTTAACTATTTCTAAGTGACCACGTGCAGCAGCTAAATGTAAAGGAGTATAGCCATCCCTGTCCTGTACATCAGGAGCAGCTTTGTTTTTTACAAGACATTCAACTATTTTTAAGTGACCATATTCAGCAGCAGCATGTAAAGGAGTAGCTCTACGATAGTTCTTCATATTCGGATCAGCTCCTTTTTTTACAAGATATTCAACTATACCTGAGTGACCATTTAAAACAGCAGCATATAAAGGAGTATTATCCTTCTTGTCTCGTATACCAAGAGCAGCTCCTTTTTTTACAAGATATTCAACTATGTATGAGTAACCATAAGTAGCAGCAAGGTATAAAGGGGTAAAGCCGAGATTGTTCTTTACATTAGGATCAGCATGATTTTTTATAAGATATTCAACTATCTTTGAGTCATTCTTGAGAACAGCACGATGTAGAGGAGTGTTATCATTCGTATCTCGTAAATCAACAGCAACATCTTTTTTACCTACAAGACATTCAACTATTTCTAAGTGACCATATTCAGCAGCAATGTGTAGTAAAATAGTCTTTACATCCATTCCACTACTGGGAAGTATTATGTCAAAATCTTGTTCTTCTAGCTGATTTTCTATTCTATCAATAACATTACTTGCATCTAAATCATCTTTTGCTATTGCACTTAATATTTCTTGCAACTCACTTGAATTCATAATTTTACCTCAGTTTAAAACACACTTTGATCATTACATGCCTGACACAAAAGTCAAGATTTTTATGTCTTCCTGAAAATTACGAGCGATTGCTCTGCTTGATCAGTAGAAGTAGATTATGTGATCCAATGGAAACATGACTCTCTTCAACGCCACAAAAAATTTATTTATTGACTACTTTTTAAAAACGCAAAAAAGTACCTACCCTTGTGAGAACAATTTAAATAAAAGCTACGTTGTGAAAATAAAAGCGCAAAATTGTTGCAATAAGTTAGGCAAACTAGTTCATATCTAAATGTGGCTAAAGTAGGCTAATATGGCTAGTTTTAGCGTATAATAAAATCACCATATAAAAAAGTTCGTATGTATCACTTGGTAGTCCAAGCGATTCCAAAGAAACTAGTTCTCGCGGGTGTTGTTTTTAAAATGATTTTTATCATTAATTTAATGATAAAGAATATGAAAATATATACTAATTAAAATAATTGTTCTTTTTAAAAAAATGCTTGCTTTAATGATTTTCCCGATTACTATACTGTAGATAAGTTTTAGTGTTGGAGGAAGTGATACCAAGAGTAAGCCGGAAATCTGCTGAGCATAAAGTGCCTGTACATCTATATAGCACCAGAGCTGCAGCTAGACCTAAAGCAAATGTCGATCAACATTCTTTCACGCACAAGAAGTCTAATAATAGAGCTCCCGCAAGAAAAAGAAAATCGAGCGAACTGGCTGGGTCTGGACCTAATAAAAAGCCAAAAATTAATGAAAAAGCTGATAAAAAAAGATATCTACGGGTAGAGATAATAAGAGGCAGAAGGGGAAATATACAAAAAGGTGTAAACCAAGATAATCAGCAACCTTCACCGCAAAGTAGTAGTTCAAATGATCAAGTTGAAAAAGATCCCACTGTTATAGGCAAAGGGTCAGATAGGCTAGGTGGTGACTCTCAGCAAGATTCTGGGGAAGCAAGTGTAGATCAACGGTTTGCTGTAAGAAAAAGAAAGTCGAATAAACAAGATGAGGCTCCTGCTAAAGAAAAAGTAAAGCTAGGGGATATTATCGATATTGTAAAAAGTAGGTGCGAGTCGTTAAAGAGGGATGAAGTTATATCCGTAGAACAACATGAATGCGGGATGAGTTCTAATAAATCACTGACATTTACTCTTACATCAGGCGATTCTCCAAAGTTTCGCGTTGATTATCGAGAAAATCAAAAGTTCAAATTTTCTTGCGTGAATAGTTATGATGGTACAGCGGGACTAAAAAATATTAAAAAAGAGCTAGAAGACGTTGATATTTTGTCTCACAAAATTGCACCATTCCTCAAACAAACTGATAGAGATGGAGTAAAAATTGGAAATGCAGCTCAGCAACTTTCGCCACAAAGTAGTAGTTCAATGGATCGAGTTGAAGAAGATTTTTCTGTTATGTTAGATGGGCTAAGTGATGATTTTCCACAACATCTTGAACCAGATGCGGCAAACAATGAAACTTACTTAGAAGGGAATTTAGATGATGAAGTGGACTGTATAGATTTTGATGATGAAGGATTTGCTTGTGATGAAGAGGTGAAGAATTCACAAATTATTAAGTTAAAACCTGAGTGTCAAGCGGGATTAGATGATTTTTATCAAAAGGAATTCATGAGAGGTACGGCTCCTCATTCTGGAAGCTCAGATCAAATCTGTGCAAAAAGTGCTAATTCTAATCTTGAAGATAGTAGTAATCCAACTAATGAGGAAAATTACAGGGTTAAATCACAAAGTACAGTAGGCGATGGCAATTGTTTTTTTCACGCTGTGTTTGGCACTCTTTGTGAAGGCAAATATAAAGCTGAAAAAGCACAGGAGATGAGAGAAGAATGGTGCAAATTTTTGAGTCAATTTAAATCTCTTGAAGATAAAGAAAATTCTATGCCACAGAGTCTCAAAGAGAGATTAAAACAAATTTTTAGAAATTTTATAGATAATCCGTCAGATTTAATTGGTAAAGAAGAGGAACTTGGATTGCTAATTAAAGAATGTAATACTGTTGACAAAAATCAACTGTACGAACAAATAAAAGGAAGTGAAAAATTGTATGAGTTGTATCTTTCTGCTATTATGAGGCAAGATTATTATGTCTTTATTGAAGAGATTCCTATTTTGGCTTCTTTAGCAGATATTAAAATTGACCTGTGTGGATTTGGTACAATTGAGCCGAATAAGGACCTACTGAGTAAAAATTATCAGCGAAAGAATTAGTTATGGGGTAACAAGCGGCAAGAGACAATATGTTATGATAGTAAAATCAAGCATTTTTTACGTGGAGAACATTTTATTGAACAATCATCTTCATCACTCAAAAGTATTGAAAACTCTCCAACGCGCAAAAGAAATCGTATAAGTCCAGGAAGTCCAGGTAAGGAGAATCGCCTTAATAGGGTAAGATTTTGTGAATCTGATTCTGGAGTTAGCTTATTACCTTCTGTAGTCTTTACACCACACAAGAGAAGTGATAGTATTGAATCTGATCAACAAGCTTTTACAACTTCTACACCAAAAGAAAATGAAGATTTAGGATATGATGGCAGTTTACGTGATGGATCTGGTAAAAAATTTCGTAAGCCAAATCATCCTAAAAAAAAGAAATCAGCGAGACGGAAATTAATAGAAGATGATGAATTTAATTGCTCTGAACAAAATTCTATGGAGCAAGACCTTGCCGAGGACGATGCGATTAGTCAAGAACAGGCTGTAAAGCAATGGTCTATATGTAGCCCCCAAGAATTAGAGGATTTTTTTGGGAGTTGTAAATCTGGAGGTAAAATTGCGATTTATAAAGATAATAAGGTTTCTTTATCTTGTAACAAAGATGAAGTTTATTATATAGATGAAAAATTCAAGCAAAATGCGCTCAAAGAAATTAATGGACTTTTATCTTCAGGTAAAGTTAAAAAAGTAATAGTCTATGATATTAAAGAGGTCATAAAAACCTTTCCTGCGATAGAGAGCGTGCTAGACTCAGTTGATGATCTAAAGGTGATGTCATATAGTCTTAACACGAGGAAGAATAAATGCGGTCTTCAAGACATAGTTGAACGTAATTTTAACAGAATTGAAGAAACTTTCTCGGCAGGAACTTTAATAAAGATTCACAATGAACTAGAACCTAGGTTAGATAAGCAGTCAGAAACACTTCGTAAAATTTATGATGAATTAGATAAGCCTCTTACGGAAGTGATAATCAATATGGAAAAAAAAGGAGTAAAAGTAGATGCACAAAAACTGCAGGGGGTATCTGAGAGATTGAAAAATCAGATAGAAACGCTTGAAAAAGAAATATATAAATTAGCAGGTGTAAAATTTAAAATTGGGTCACCAGAAAAACTAAAGGGTGTTTTATTTAATAGAATGAAACTTCTTTATAGGACTGGACTTAATGGTTTGTGGTACCGTGAAACTGATTCCAGAACTCTAAGGGAATGCGAAAGAAGAGGAACAGAGATTGCAGGTAAAGTTTTAAGTTGGCGGTCTCTAAGTAAATTAAAGAGTAATATTGATGGCATATGTAAGGCATGTTCTAGTGGCAGAATACATGCAAATTTTTCAACAACTGGAACTACAATTGGAAGGCTTAGCTCAAGTAATCCCAATTTACAAAATATCCCCATCAGAGATAAGGAGGCAAATCTTGTCAGACAAGCATTTATTGCAGAAGAGGGGCATAAGCTAATTTCAGCTGATTACTTGCAAATGGAATTGAGAATTCTTGCAGAAATCGCAAATGTTGAAAAGCTTAAAGAAGCTTTTAAGGAAGGAAAAGATATTCATGAAACCACTGCAAGAAAAATTTTTAACATATCAGAGAATGAAGAGGTAAAAGATGAAGACAGGCAAAAAGCAAAAACTATCAATTTTGGAATTATATATGGTATGAGTGCACATAGCCTTGCAATAAAACTTGGAATTACCACTCAGGAAGCTGATGAATACATGAAAAGTTTCTTTTCCTCTTATCCAGAAATAAAGACCTATATGAGAGAAGCAGTAATTGACGCAAGGGCATATGGGTACGTAGAAACTAAGTCTGGCAGGAGATTAAATACAGAATACATAAATAGCAAAATTATTCCTCTCAAAGAACATGTAAGAAGGTTTGCAGTAAATGCACGAATTCAAGGAACTGGTGCTGATATAATGAGACTTGCAATGGTAAAGCTTTCTAAAGAGTTAAAAGAAAAGGAATTAGGTGAATTAATTCTCACAATTCATGACGAATTGATTGTAGAAGCTAAAGATGAAAATGTGGATGAAGTAAAAAAGCTTATGCAAAAGGTAATGGAGAAGACAGCACAAGATGTATTAGGAGCTCCTACATCAGTAAAAACAAAGGTTGGAAACGACTTAAATTTTGGAAGAAAATATCAGCCAATGGAAAATGTTTCTTCGACAAAGGATCAACTAATGGAAACTGATTTTCGTGAGGAAGGTCTGATGGAAGAAGATGAATCTCATGAAGAAGAAATTGGCGATTTGATAAACTATGATTTGGAGGATGAAAAATATCGTAACAGTTTTTTTGACATTACAGGAATCGCGTACCAAGTGGAAGTTTCGATATTATGCGCTCATCGTGCGTTTAAGGTGCATAAAAGGACATATAAAGATATCAAGATATCGACTGAAGAAAGTCAAGATTTGGTTGGTAAATTTGATGATTTAACTATCCGTTATAAAAATAAAGGAGGTGAAAGTAAAACTATTAATGTACAGATCAAACGTATAGATCAAGAAGAAGGGTATAATGATATTAATTGTAGTGCGTTATTTCCTAAGGGAGAAGAAAAAGAGAAAGGGATGTTTGCGATTGTTAAGTACTTTCATTCTTTTCTTAAACAAGATGTCGAAGAAAGGAATAAAGTAGAATACAATGTTATTTATACTAATTCAGATTTTGCTACCAAGGATGGAAGGAAATTAAAGAGTTGGTTTTCAGAGCATTCTGGTATTGAAGTTGATCAGATAAATATTAAGGAGGAAGAAAAGTATGGAATCTTAAAAGATCTTTTGTGCGCGGACGAAAAGAAGCGTGGTCTATATAAATTTTCGCAAGAAGCAAGAGAAAAAGTTTCACAGTTACTAGAGCCTCTTTCGCTAAGAACAAAAAGAGAAGTTTTTCGAGAATTAAGGCATCTTTCACTAGAAAGAAAAGGCAAGATTAAGAGGCTATTAGAGTCTCCTTCAAAAAACACAAAAAGAGAAGTTAAAAAGCTATTAGAGCCTCTTGAGAAAAGAACAAAAGCAAAAATTTTAAGGCTATTAAAACCTCTGTTTGATGTAGCAGAAAATTATGAAAAGCTAAAAGGACTGAAAGAAGAATTTCTGGATAAATTGGTATTTGCGGTTAATCAACCCAGTAGGCAAGAACTTAAGCAGACTATTGAAAAAGATTCAGGTGATTATTGCAACAAGCTTCGAGAAAAAATGTTTGATTGGTTAGAACAATCTGGGAATCAAGAGAGAACCTGTATTACAAAGGAAGTTTATTCTGAGTGGTGTGGTGAACAAAATAGAAGATCTACAAACATAGATGGAACTTCGGAACAAAATATAGAAAAGTATACAAAATCTCAATGGGTAGCAGCTATGGTACCTAGAGTTAGGTATAATTTAGAATTGTTTACTTTCTACATTCACAGGGCATTTTCAGTACATAAAGAGGATTACAAGATAAAGATTAGAGAACTTAGGGCTAGTGAGAATAATTACGTTTGCTTTGATAATAACGACAAATGTAGTTGCATATATTCTAAAAACAAAGATATAAGGGAAGGTAGTAAGAAAGGGATATTTACTTCTATTAATGATCACTTTAATTTTTTTTTAAAGCTGCATAAGAAGGGGAAAAAAGTAGAACATTTTGTTGTTTCTGTTGTAGGCCTTGACCTGCAGGAACTTGATTTTGTAGGAGAAACAGAGAAGATTACTCATTCTCGGCAAAAAGGAGGTTTTTTACAAGATTTTCTTTGTAAGAATGGTAGATTTTATCAATATTCGGAGAAAATAAGGAAAGAATTCTTAAATAAATTAGAGCCTATGAATAAAAAAGAAAAGTACAAAGCAAAAGATCTTAAAAACCTAAAAGAAGAATTTTTGGAAAAACTAGTATTTGCAGTTAAGCAACTCGAAAGAAAAGAACTGGAAAGCAGTATAAAAGCTGAAGCTAAAGATGATTACAACAATTATAGAGAAGTAGCATTACGTTGGTTAGAAAGTGAGAAGGGGATGAGTATTGATGAAGGAAGAGTGAAAAAGTACTTAGACAACATAAAAGAAGGAGAAACTACAAAATTTACTTATGGAGTAACTGGAAGAAATAAGGAGCTTATAAGTTCAATAGATTCATTTGCTCGAGGTATAGTTGGTAGAAAAGAAGCACGTCGCTTTAGAGAGCTTAAGGTATTTTTATGTGGCAAAGGAGTTGATAAGTTTGAAATTTTAGAGAAAAAACGCACTCAGAGTTACGTATCAAGTATGTTATTAGGGGTAGGAGAAGATGCTGTTAGTGCTTTTAACAAATTGTATGATAAGTTATTTGATAAAAAAGGAAAAGAAAGCGAATTTCTAAAAAGCTTTACGAGTGGTGGTATTACACTTGGTAATGTATCTTCTATGTTAAATGGAGCAGGATCAGACGCTCCTCAGGCTTTAGAATCACTGATTAATATACTTACTGGCAAGACAATTAATGGAAAAACTTATTTAGAGTTTTTAAAAGACAAGGGCATAAATGTGTCTTCTATGTTAAATGGAGCAGGATCAGACGCTCCTCAGGATTTAGAATTACTGATTGAAATACTTACTGACAAGACAATTAATGGAAAAACTTATTTAGAGTTTTTAAAAGACAAGGGCATAATCAGTAATGTATCTTCTATGTTACACGGAGCAGGATCAAACGCTCCTGAGGCTTTAGAGGTACTGATCAAAACACTTAATAAAAAAATAGAGATTAACGGAAAAAAAACAACTTACTTACAGTTTTTAAAAAGCAAGGGCATAATCAGTAATGTATCTTCTATGTTAAGTGGAGCAGGATCAGACGCTCCTCAGGCTTTAGAATCACTGATTGAAATACTTACTGACAAGACAATTAATGGAAAAACTTATTTAGAGTTTTTAAAAGACAAGGGCATAATCAGTAATGTATCTTCTATGTTAAGTGGAGCAGGATCAAACGCTCCTCAGGCTTTAGAGAAATTGGTTACTCTACTGAATTCCAATTTACCTGGACAACAAACAACTTATTTAGAGTTTTTAAAAGACAAAGACATAAATGTATCTTCTATGTTAAGTGGAGCAGGATCAAACGCTCCTCAGGCTTTAGAGAAATTGGTTACTACACTTACTAAAGAAAGAAACATTAACGGAGGAAAAACAACTTATTTAGAGTTTTTAAAAGACAAGGGGATAGTCAGTAATGTATCTTCTATGTTAAGTGGAGCATGATCAAAAAAAGTTTGTTATTATTTAGATATATTGTTTGATGTACTGGATATGAATGTTGAAAATAAGCAAGAAACTTATTTTAAGTCTTTTTCAAGTTGTGGAAGGATACGTGATGTAATAATTGAAAGCTTAAAAGGTTTAAAAGAGTTAAAAAAACAGCCAAAAGATGACGAAGAATTGAAAGCATGGAAGGAAAAAGCAAAAAATAATACAAAGACTTTCTTTGATACTATGTTAAAAGATTTAGGTAATAAAGATGTGAATGATAAAAAATGGAATAAAATAGTACAAGAAAGTAAAGAGGCTTTCTCTCGTACTTCAAAAGATAAATGGTGCTCTCAAAGATTAAAAGAAAAAGCGCAAAATAATTCTAAAAGGAAGTTAGACAGTATAGCACATGATAATCGCAGTAAAAGGAGAAGAACAAAAACAAAAGTGAGCACAGAAATTTTTGAAGAAGAGCGACAAGAAGTATTTTCGCGTTTATCAGAATTTGTATTGAGTAACTTTTCAAATGCTTCTATTGAATCAGTAAGACAAGGTCTGTATTCGCCTTTTTTTGGAGAGCCTGAAGCTGGTGGCAGATGTGTACCAATTACCCGTAGTTTTTCTCAAGTTTTATTCTTACAAGGAGAAAGATCTGTTTTGAGTAATTTGAAAGATTTAGCTGATCCTAGTAAACAAATATCTGAAAGGAAAGAAAGAGAACTTTCTGCTTTTAGAAAATTACTTAAAGACTGTGAACAACAACTATGCTCTGATATATGTAGCCTATCTTACAGCTTAATGTGTAATCAGGGTTATAAAACACTTGACAATTTATCAAATTATATAGTTGGGATTAAAAGAGATTTCGCTATTCACTTAGTAATGAGAGATCATGTTGTTGCTATTTATAGGACTGGTGATAATTATGCTTATTTTGATTGTAATACAGCATTTATTTCTGGGTTAAAAAGTGTTGATCAGCTTATGGAAGTTGTAGAAAAAGCAGTGGAATCTGTTGGCTATAAAGTAGGAGAAGAAGGCTTTCTTGTTGAACACTTGAATGTTGATAAAGCTAATAACTCACTATCTGATGAAGATAAACAAACTCTAACAAAAGAAATCAAAACAGAACACCAACTTCTCGCAGAGCAAGATAAGGAGTTTGATCTTATAAAAGTCAATGGTCAAGAGATATCCAGAGTACAATTGTATGACTTTGGAACTAAAATTAATGTGGAAGGAGGTGTGCCGTTACTTATCAATGCTGATATGAATTTAAGCAGCAAAAAATTCCAAGATCATCTAGATGGAAAAGAAGTGAGCATGACAGCTAGAGAATATCTTAATAGCTTGAAAAATAGCAAAAATGTAGAAGAAGTAACCAAAGTAATTCCTTTCATAGTTTCAAAACGTGAAGTTGAAGAAGCAGAGCAAACACGTAAGCCGAAGCAACCTTTGTTAGAACAGTTGATTAAAGGGGCAGTTAATTTTATAGCTAGTAATCTTACTACTGCTTTTTTTGCTAGTGTTAGTCGATCAGAAAGTCAGTTGCCAGGGAAAACAGACGATAAACCTAGAACCTGTTTAAATGATCCAACAGTAGACAAGCAGCTACAAAGATTACTATGATGTCAAGGCTATTTCTTTCTTGAGTTGTGCAATTTCAGCTTGGGGAAGACCGGTTGTTTGGGAGATGATATCAATGGAAATACCAGCCTTAAGTAGGTTTTTTGCGACTTCAATGTCTCTCTCTTTTCGACCTTCTGCTCTGCCTTTTTCAGTAGCATCATCAAGACGTTGTTCCCAAATAGCAGCTTCTTTCTGTACACTCAAAACTCTTTCTTCGTATGCTGCAAGATCCTCTTCTT
>NW_011966241.1:4093-12453 GCF_000949405.1 Vollenhovia emeryi | reverse complement strand
ATTATGCATGAGATCTTTCCAGATCTGAGCAGATCTTTCCGGATCTGAGCAAATCTCGACAACATAGAACTTACAAAAATTTTGTTCTCATCATTATAGGTATTAATTTTTACACCCAATATTGGGCATTATATGAAATATAGATAACTCTGTGAAGGGAGAGTTGTATATATTTAATTAAATACATATATATTAAATAAAAGTCGCATAAAATATATTTGTTCATATACATATTTATTAATATTTATCATAGACGAATATATTTATAGTTATATGTATACAACTATACCCATTCAGAACATGACGTCCATTGGACGTCCATATAACCTCCATAGTTCCATGGAACATCTATCTCCACGATGGATGTTGAATAGACCTCTGTTTGAGATTCCTCCAGTTATCTCAATTGTACTGCCCTCGCCATCTCACGGTTATTCGCGAGGCCCAGTGGTACCGCGCGCGCGACCGCGCGACCGGGTAACGAGCACGTGTCGGGCCCGTGAACATGGCTCGAGGGCTTGCGCGCAAGCTCACAGAGCTCATCAGTCGTGTGAAAGCAGCCGGTGTAAGCTGTGGTAAAGTTCGCATCGACATACGAAAAGTATCGCGCTCGCGCTCACGGGAATAAGTGCGATGTCAGTGCTTGTTCGCTCACATTGATAATTAGGGCTCACCCCGGGACAGAATCATTGGTTAAGTGCTCAAGTCGAGTGCATCGGTGTTCTGCGCAAAGGCCTCTCATTTTGTACGTGCACGCTCGCTTGTAGCCGGCCACCGGCTCAACGGGCGGCACATCCCCGACGGTCTTGTGCGAACAAGAGAGCTCGACGGACTCGCTCACCTCAATCATACGCCTCGGTAAATCTCAACTGTACATGGTGTAAATACAATTAAACGTTCAACTCATTTTAAAGAAACTGAATCGTAGTCATTCTCGCCACGTTGCACGTCCTTTCTCACCCCCCGATCCACTCGCAGCGCTCACGGAGATTTCGCGATCTTTCGATCTCATGACGAGATTCGAAAGGGAGAAATTTCCCAAACATTTGGTCCTTCGAGCCGGATGCATCGTGGTGACGTGACACTCAATATTCGTTTACGAGCACTCGATCTTTTCTCATATAGCGTACGGCATAAATTCAGTGCGTTTCCTTGTAATCACGTGCGCCATTCGTGACAAGGACTCACTGCCATCTCAGTGTTGTCACGACGTGATCACGCAGTAACGAAGTGACATTCTCGCGGGCAAATCGAGCAGCTGTGACTGTGAATTTGAACTTCGCTGTTTCGTGGCGAACCAACGATATCGGCTCTCAGTCTGTTCGGTGGCTCGTGCTGCTCAGTGGTGCTCATCGTGTGGTGTAGTGTTATCACCGTGTTCCGCTCATCATGCCTGACCCAGAGAAGGCCGCCAAAGCAGATGCTGAAGAAGAGACAACCTCGGGTCGGCAATCTCCTCTCACCCTCAATGTGCCTGGTCAACAGACCGCCCCCAAGGGGACAGCTTCTGGCAACACTCAAGGACGCAGCTCACGTCAGACTTCTCCAGCTCGTCTCTCCAACGAGCTCACACTCAAGGTGAGATCTCAAATGAGTCGTTTCAATACCATAAAACTCATTGCAGACGCGAAGGTTGTTGACCCCGAGAGCACATCACTAGGGGAGGTCAAAGCAGCGCTGTCTCAATTGGAGGAGCTACACAAGGCGTTCTTGAAGGAGCACGCTTATTTCGAGATAACATGGCCTGAGGCATATTTGGATCATGAATATTTTGCGGACAACATCCATGAAAAGGAAGCTCATCTCGTGATCTCAGCTAAGCTACTGCTCAACAAGGTCAAACAGCGACTCACACCATCTTCACCGCGTGCAGCCTCTCCTGATCCGGAAAAGCCAGTCCACTCACGTTTGCCAGACATTAAGTTGCCCAAATTTAATGGTGACTACTCAACGTGGCCCACATTTCGTGATCTTTTCTCCTCTGTAATCTTGCAGCACTCAAAGCTCAATGACGTGGAGAAACTTCACTATCTCAGAGGCTGTGTGCAGGGCTCAGCGGAACAGCTCATTCGAGGTTTACCTCTCACCGGAGAATCTCTCCAGCCATCCTGGGAGCTGCTCACCTCGAGGTTTGATAATAAGAGACTCATCATACAGGCTCACCTTGACGGTCTCCTTAACCTCTCACATGCCTTACCCAAGAACGCCGCATCGCTCACCAAGCTAGTCTCAACGGTGTCCGAGATTGATAAGGCTCTGAGTTCGCTTGGCATGGCGGAGCACATGTGGAATTGCTTCTTGGTCCATCACGTGTCACGCTTCCTGGATAGAGACACCAGAGAGGCGTGGGAAACCTCGCTTGGATCATCTCAAGAGTATCCCGCTTTGCGAAATTTGAAACCTTCCTCAATGCCAGGGCGCGAGCAATGGAGAGGGTGGAGGTCACACCTTCTCCCTCGGACCACTCATTGGAAGTCACACCCAGTTCATCTAAATCTGCGATGAAAAGGGTGACTGCTCACCAAGTATCTGCTCCCACACATTCTCAGTCATTCTCTGCTGCGGCTCACCCGTGTGACCTGTGCAATGGACAGCACTTCATTGTAACGTGCTCCAAGTTCAGAGATCTCACGCCAGCACAACGGAAGACCACCGCAATCGTCAAGGAATCAATTCAAGCTCACGCACATTATTCAACGCTACTTGCAACTGCAATGGCATGCATACACTCAACGGTCTCAACACATCAAGCAAGGCTACTCATCGATCAAGGATCTGAGCTCACATTCATCACGGAGGATCTCGTCAGACAACTCAACATACAACGTCGACACGCAACTGTCTCAATCATTGGCATTGGAGCCAGGAAAACGACTAGGACCAAGGGCGTGGTGACACTCACGCTTCACTCCTATCATTCTAAGCATACTGCCATCATTCAAGCCCACGTCCTCAAAACACTAACGACCATTCTACCATCTTTTACAGCACCTCAACAAACGTGGCCACACATAGAACCTCTGACATTGGCAGACCCACAGTTCCTCACGCCACGCTCAATCGACATCATCATTGGAGCTGATTCATACGGGCAGATCATCAAGCCCAACATCATTAAACGATCTCCTGACATGCCAATCGCTCAACTCTCAATATTTGGTTGGCTAGTGCTTGGTCCAGTCAGCTTGTCACCATCACAATTGTCGACTGCGCATCACATCAAGGTTAAACAGTACGATCTCGATCTTCAAGAATTGCTGACAAGGTTCTGGGTGCAAGAAGAGCTACCAACTGATGCAACAGACCAGCTTACCTTGGAAGAACAACAATGTGAAGATCATTACAAGGCCACACACTCTAGAGATCCAACGGGACGATACATTGTACGCATCCCGCTCAAGCTTCCAACCAGTTTCTTAGGGCATTCACACAGTACGGCTCACTATTGTCTCCAGCGCATTCTCAGATGACTCAACAAGGACAAGGAATATCAGAGCCTCTACACCAAATTCATGAGCGAGTATGAACAACTCAAGCACATGGTGAAAGTTGGATCACAACCATCATCCGATGTTCCGCCATATTATTTGCCTCACCATGGTGTGCTCAAACCCGACAGTACAACAACAAAACTGCGGGTTGTCTTTAATGGCTCAAGTCCGACCTCATCAGGATTATCTGTAAACGATCTCATGCACACTGGTGCAAATCTATTGCTCAATGTTTCAGACGTTCTCTTGTGGATTCGTAGTTACAGGTACATCTTTGCCACAGACATAACAAAGATGTACCGACAAATCAAGGTACACCACTCAGACTGGGATCTGCAGCGCATTCTGTGGATCGACGAACATCACAATGAAACATCATATCATCTCACCACGGTCACTTATGGAACGAAGGCCGCTCCATTTCTCGCAGTAAGGACACTCATGCAACTGGCCGAAGATGAAGGCCATCGATTTCCACTGGCAGTGCCATCAATCACTCGTGGGAGGTACGTGGATGATATTTTTTGTGGTGGTGACACAGCAGAACAGCTCATAGAAATTGCCCATCAATTAGAAGATCTCTGCCAGGCGGGCGGATTTCCTCTTGCCAAATGGCACTCCAATCATCCAGAATTGTTAAACGCCATCTCATTGACAGTCTCGATCAACTCACCAGTCTCACTTGACGATTGCGCAACCAAAATCCTCGGATTAAAGTGGCTGCCTCAAGATGTTTTTACATTCTCAACAAGCTCAATTTCTCACCAAGAACAGCTCACCAAGCGACGTGTACTATCTGAAGTGGCACAGATATTTGATCCACTTGGTTTTGTCTCACCAATCGTAATACGAGCCAAGATGCTTCTTCAAGAACTCTGGCTCCACAAGATCAACTGGGATGAACCGTTACCATCTCAAGTTGTCTCGCGGTGGCTCAACATCAGAAAAGATCTCACAAGCCTGGCCAGGCTCTCAATTCCACGCTGGTTCAACACAAGCAGTGACTCAACGGTTGAATTACATGGCTTTTCTGATGCATCTCAATTTGCCATGGCTGCAGTCGTATACATGGTCGTGCACACGCCGTCCAAGGACGCCAAAACTTCTCTCATATGCTCAAGAACAAAGGTAACTCCATTGAAGAGGCTCACTATCCCAAGGCTAGAACTCACAGCAGCGCTGCTTCTCTCAAAATTGGTGAAATATGTCCATGCCACACTCAAAATGGACATCAAGGAAACATATTTATGGACGGACTCTCAAGTGACGCTCACATGGATCAAAACACACTCATCTCGATGGAAGGATTATGTGCGCAACAGGGTATCACAAATCCAAGAACTCACGATACATGCTCATTGGAAATTTGTTCCAGGTACAATCAATCCGGCTGACTGTGCATCTCATGGTGTAACGACAGCTCAACTTGAAGATCATACCTTGTGGTGGGCAGGACCACCATGGTTGGCTCAACCGAAAGATCGCTGGCCCGCTCAACCAACGTGCTCGGACGAGCAGTGTACAACAGAATCGCGTCCAGGAGTGTCACTCTTCACAACTAACATGAAGGTGGATTACGACTGGGATCTCATCTACAAGTATTCATCGCTCAATCGACTGCTCAGAATCACAGCTCTCTGTCAGGTATTTATTCGACGATTGAGAAATCGACACGATGGCCCTCAAGCCTCACATATCTCAGTCGCTGACTTAGAGCAAGCTAAAATCTTCTGGATCAAGATTACACAATCAACATTTTTTGCGCATGAGCTGAAGATGCTCAGCTCACAATCACGTCTAGCAACTTCTCATCCATTCAGTCGTCTCACAGCATTTATTGATCATCAAGGAGTTGCTCGTGTGGGAGGACGACTCAAGAATTCCACCCTCAATTATGAAGGCAAACACCCTGCAATACTCCCTCGCCATTCGAGATTGTCTGAATTAATCATCAGCTGGTCCCACCAACGGACACTACATGGAGGAACGCAACTCACCTTGGCGCATATCAGGCAATCATATTGGATCATCGGTGGACGTGCTCCAGTAAAATCTCATATCTTGCGGTGTGTGGTGTGTGCTCGACAAAGGGGGATTCGTGCCCATCAACTGATGGGCCAACTACCTCTACCTCGGGTCACACCCTCACGCGCATTCACGCATACTGGCATTGATTACGCTGGACCACTCACACTCAAAACATGGAAGGAAAGAGGAGCCAAAACTCACATAGGCTGGATTTGTGTGTTTGTCTGTCTCACCACATCTGCAGTTCATTTAGAAGTTGTTTCAGACTACTCAACGGACGGATTCATCTCAACGTACAGAAGATTTGTCTCAAGAAGAGGCATCCCTCATTCATTGTACTCTGACTGTGGCACAAACTTTGTCGGAGCAGAGAAATCACTCCAGACATTGTTCACAGAGAGTTCTCAAGATAACCGGCGCATCTCATCTCTGCTTGCTCAAGATCGCATTTAATGGATTTTTAATCCACCAGCTGCTCCACACATGGGTGGCAAATGGGAAGCAGTGGTAAAATCACTCAAACACCACTTGCGTCGTACCATAGGAGAGACGTTGCTCACATTCGAAGAAACGACAACCCTGCTTGCTCAGATTGAAGCGATCTTGAACTCACGACCTCTCGAATCACTCAGTGACGACTCAGATGACATCTCAGCGCTCACCCCAGGACATTTTCTCATCGGAAGTGCTCTCACATCAGTACCGGAGCCGTCACTGAAGGACTTAGCCACCTCAAGGTTATCCCTATGGCAATTCATACAACAGCGAGTACAGCAATTTTGGTCTCAATGGTCAGCTCAATATCTGCAACGACAACAAGCAATCTCGACGTGGCATCACCCATCCAACGACATACAAGTGGGCTCATTGGTTCTCATCACCGACGAGAGGCTCCCGCCATGTAAGTGGCCATTAGCCAGTCTCCACCCTGATGCCAGCCAAGGATGGACTCACCCGCGTGGTGACCCTGAAGACACCCACAACGACGCTCACCAGACCAATCACCAAGCTAGCACCGCTGCCCATTGCTCATCAAGGCCAAGCTCAACATCCGTAGGAGTGGACTCATCATCAACCTCATTGCTGATGGCGGGCGGAAATGTTTGAGATTCCTCCAGTTATCTCAATTGTACTGCCCTCGCCATCTCACGGTTATTCGCGAGGCCCAGTGGTACCGCGCGCGCGACCGCGCGACCGGGTAACGAGCACGTGTCGGGCCCGTGAACATGGCTCGAGGGCTTGCGCGCAAGCTCACAGAGCTCATCAGTCGTGTGAAAGCAGCCGGTGTAAGCTGTGGTAAAGTTCGCATCGACATACGAAAAGTATCGCGCTCGCGCTCACGGGAATAAGTGCGATGTCAGTGCTTGTTCGCTCACATTGATAATTAGGGCTCACCCCGGGACAGAATCATTGGTTAAGTGCTCAAGTCGAGTGCATCGGTGTTCTGCGCAAAGGCCTCTCATTTTGTACGTGCACGCTCGCTTGTAGCCGGCCACCGGCTCAACGGGCGGCACATCCCCGACGGTCTTGTGCGAACAAGAGAGCTCGACGGACTCGCTCACCTCAATCATACGCCTCGGTAAATCTCAACTGTACATAGTGTAAATACAATTAAACGTTCAACTCATTTTAAAGAAACTGAATCGTAGTCATTCTCGCCACGTTGCACGTCCTTTCTCACTCCCCGATCCACTCGCAGCGCTCACGGAGATTTCGCGATCTTTCGTTCTCATGACGAGATTCGAAAGGGAGGAAATTTCCCAAACAACCTCTAATAGAACTCCATATTATTTCCGCGATAAGTATATCGTCTGTAAATCTATTATAGATGTCTAATGGATATCTATGACAGACAATACATAGATACCCACACAGCACCGAAATATTTCAGAAAGCTCTCAAAAAGCTGTCAATGAAATATGAAACCTTTCAAAAAAATATTCAGACATGTTTCAGATACATGAAATGTCCGCGTAGATGAGATATAAATGTTTCTGAAATATTTCTGAAATGCTTCGGAAATATCTCTTAAATGCTTCAGAAATAGTTCTGAATGATTTCTATATTACATTTCAATATTAATTTCCAAGTTATATGTTGGATAGCTTTCAATATTTTAGAGATTACGTATGAAATATTTCTCTGAAATGTTTTGTAATATTTCTGAAATATTACAGTAAGAAGGATCATAAATGATTTCGATAAAACGTTTCAGATATCCTTCTGAATGATTTCAATGTTACATTTCAATATTAATTTCCAAGGTATCTTTTGGAAAGCTTTCAATGACATGTGATTTTGATGAAACGTTTCAAAGATATTTCTGAAAGATTTCAATTTTACATTTCAATATTAATTTCCAAGTCATCTATAGGAGAGCTTTCTGCTTGTTTTGCTGTGTGGGTAAATATCCCAGATAGCACAGAGAATCCAAAAAGAAGTATCAGAATCTCCCAGCCCTGATGAAGCAGACTGCAACGCCTGCGAAACGTCGGCACCACACAGCAAACGGACGCGGAAACCATCCGGAAGCCATGAAGACTAAATCCACAAAGAATTCTTTTTGAATTCCCAAATTATGAAATGAATTCTTTATCTGTCCCATTTCTATTCTAAATTTATTCTTAAGAGTTCCAAAAGAACTCACTTTTATGTCACCAATTTGGAGCCCTCTTTCGCATACCAAAAGGACTCTTATTATACTCCACAACAATTTGCAATGAATCACAAATAATTTTTAGATAGTATTCTAATGGAGCACTATAAGGATTCATTTTTTGGTCTTAATGGATTCATAAACTGCTTTCGTCCAGATCCAGGCTAGGGATCTCTTCCCCGATA
>NW_011966241.1:0-3403 GCF_000949405.1 Vollenhovia emeryi | reverse complement strand
GGGGGGGGGGTGATGTTGGCTGTGTCGTTGGACATATCCAACGCCTTCAACACCCTCCCCTGGGGACGAATCAGGGAGTCGCTCCGACGCCGCGAGGTACCGTCGTATCTCGCCCGCGTTGTGAGCGACTACCTGAGGGACAGGTGGGTCGAATACACCGACCAAGGCGGCGTACGTCGGCGGGAGAGATTGCACCGGGGAGTGCCCCAGGGTTCCGTGTTGGGACCGTTCCTCTGGAACCTGGGGTACGACCCGGTGCTGCGCGTTCCCCTCCCCCCCGGCTGTCACGTCGTCTGCTATGCAGACGACACGCTCGTGACGGCCGGGGGCCGCGATTGGGGGGAGGCCCTCGCCAGGGGGCGAGTGGCAGCGGGAGCGATAGTCGACTCTATCCGCAGCCTGGGTCTCGAGGTGGCACTCGGCAAGACCGAGGACGTGATGTTCCACGGTAAAAGACGTGGAGCACGCGGCGCGCCGCCCGAGGGACTCACCCTGGCTGTGGGTACGGCCCTCGTCAGGATCGGCCACGAGATGAACTATCTCGGGTTGATCCTCGACGACCGATGGAGCTTTGCGAACCACCTTGCCAGAGCCGCAAGCAGGGCGGGAGTGAGAGCGGCCAAGCTTGGCCGGCTCCTCCCCAACCTTGGCGGCCCGGACGGCAAGGTGCGTCGGCTGTACGCCAATACGGTTAAGTCCGTGGCGCTCTACGGGGCCCCGGTTTGGGCCCCAAAACTCGCGGCATCGCGGCGCGCGCGCGCTCAGATGGCGCGTGCGTTTTGCCCGATAGCCGCGAGGATCTGTAAGGCGTACCGGAACGTGGCGTACAACGCGGCGGCGGTGATCGCTGGTCTCCCCCCGATGGAGTACGCGGCGGAGAAACATAGTAACATGTTCCTCGAAAGCCGCGACTCCGACGGGAGACCCATAAGATGGTCGGCGATTCACCGTGCTCGGCAGAGACTCCGGCACCGGCGACGCACAATCGCCATGTGGCGAGAGGCGCTCTTAGCCTCGGGGAACAACACCCCGGGGCTGCGCGTCGTCGGGGCAATCGGGCCCCTCCTTGACCAGTAGGTCGACAGGGGATGGGGTGGGCTGTCTTTCCGGATGACCCAGGTGATGACGGGGCATGGCTGCTTCGGACATTTCCTGGTCGGATCGGGAAGGAGCAAGACTCCCGCTGCCACCATTGCAGCGCGGCGGACGACACCGCCCAACACACGTTGGGCGTGTCCGGCGTGGGCGGACGAGCGGGAGGCGCTCGTCCGCGTGATAGGGCAGGACCTCTCCCTTTCAGCGGTGATCACCGCAATATTGGAAGAGGAGAGGTCCTGGCACGCGTTTGCCTCCTTCTGCGAGAAAGTCATCTCGCAGAAGGAGGCGGCGGAGCGGGAGAGGAGGGGCCAGATACCCCTTCCCCGCCGAGAAGCCTTCAATTGCGCACAGTACAATTGGACACGATGCAATTGCACACAGTGCTATTGGACACATAATGTTGCGCACAGTTCTTTTGCGCACAGTTCTTTTGCGCACAGTTCTTTTGCGCACCGTTCATTTGGACACAGTTCTTTTGCGCACCGTACAATTGGACACCGTTGCTTTTGGACACAGGTTATCGAAATATAATTTAAAACACACAGGCACACGCGTATGCGTGTAGAGCCCTGTTTGGAAATTTTTCTAATTTATATATAATAAATCTTTCTAAATCAGCGTTTGTTCAATTGGACAATTCTTTTGTGCACAGTTCAGTGTCGCACAGTTCAGTGTCGCACAGTTCAGTGTCGCACAGTTCAGTGTCGCACAGTTCAGTTTCGCACAGTTCACTTTTGCACAGTTCAGTTTCGCATAGTTTAGTGTCATTGCACATGTAACAGATACAAGGTGAAGTAATCAAGAATTAGAAAAACAAATGGTAATTGTTCAGAATAGCTACATCACCTCCAAAATCAATCAAATTAGTCTCATTCGACGCGTTTTTAACGAGAAACAACTTTTTCCTTAGACAAAATCGTCGCTCTGCCCTGCGAAGCGAGATATTAATTGTTAAAGTTGACAACTTTTAGGGTTAGGAAATCTGTCATACCGACGAAATCAGACGAAATGCACATCATATGCAGTGACGTATTTCCACGTGAAACGGGATCCACTCCACACTTCAGACATGGTTTGGGTTATATCTTAACAAAGTGGAGCACCCCCGAAGGGGGGGCGGAACATACTGTCTCCACGCATGTACTTCTGCCGTTGTATTGTTCCACATGGGTTTGCAACTTTCCACGTGAAGCGAGATCCACTCCACACCTCTGACATAGGGTGGGTAGGGTTATTTTTAACGAAGTTGGGCCCCCCGAAGGGGGGGCGGAACATACTGTCTTCACGCATACATTTTTCCATCTACATTTGGTGGAGGGGAGTGACTTACAGGGTAGGATCAAAAAGTAGTAGGACTGAATTAATTTAAATTTTTTTATTGAACTGATCGGTACAAATCCTTAGTAGTCCTCGAAATAGCACCCTTGTGCTTCGACACAACGCATATAACGCGATTCCCACTGCGCGTACGCTTTCTGGAACTCGCTTTCCGGGATACCCTTCAGAGATGCCGTCACGGCCCCTTGGACGTCTTCTACGGAGCTGTATCGGTTTCCCTTAAGGTCCCGCTTGAGCCGAGGAAAGAGGAAGAAGTCCAGCGGTGCCAGAACTGGACTGTAGAGGGGGTGAGGCAACGTGACAACCCTGTGCTTGGTCAGAAACTCCCTCACCAGCACTCAGGACTCTTGGCACAAACTTGGCACACACCTTTCGCATGGCCAAATCCTCGGTAATAATTTTTTGGACGCTACCGTACGAAATCCCTAACTCATCGACAATCAGAAGAATGTTTGTGCGCCGGTTGGAATCCAGGAGCGCCTTCACTTTGGCCACATTTTCATCAATCCTTGAAGTTGACGGGCGACCGACGCGCTGGTCGTCTTCGACGAGCTCCCGCCCCTCCCGGAACAGCTTATGCCACTCGAACACTGTTGAGCGGCTCATGACAGCATCCTTAATCATTCCGAGGGTCTCCGTCGCGGTTTTCCCGAGTTTGACGCAGAATTTGATGCCGTAGCGTTGCTCGAGATTTTTCTTCATCTTGGATCGCGACGTCACTTCTTAACAGAGGTTCACGAAAATCGACGTACTTACTCTCTGCTTGCCCGTAGGCGACCGGGAAAAATATCAGTCTCTTCGGGAGGCTCCCCACTACCATGCCCAGGTGACCACCCTCCACCGCTCCGTTCACGCTACAAAAATTCAGTCCTACTACTTTTTGATCCTACCTTGTACGAGGATAGAAAAATGTATGCGGAGACTATGTTCCGCCCCCCCTTCGGGGGGGCTTCACCTAGTTAAAAAT
>NW_011966240.1:9972-12443 GCF_000949405.1 Vollenhovia emeryi | reverse complement strand
GGTAAAATATGCATTTACACAATTTAATTAGGCAAATAAGGGTATTCATAGTCAGATCTTATATTTAAGATCGTCTTGAAACTTCACACAGTCTTAAATATAAGATCTGACTATGAATACCGGTTTAAGACATTTAAATAAACATTTATATAAACAATATAACTACAGCTTTATTTGCAGATATGTGATTCTGATCTTAGAATAATGAACGTTAATGCCCGATATCCAGGAAGCACTCATGATTCATATATCTGGAATAATAGTAATGTTCTTCCTATAATGCAAGATATTTATAATCGTAAACATAGATTTTTCTTATTAGGTAATATGTAATCTCCAAAGTTAGGATTGTTAAAAAGTGCAGCCAATTGAATATTATTATTAAATATTGCTTTACTTACAGGTGACTCTGGTTACGCGCTTAGGCCTTGGATGATGACGCCAATAATTGACAATGAACTTAATATGGCAACGAGAAGATACAATGAGCGGCAAAAAAGTACTAGGTCAATTATTGAACGTTGCAATGATCTTCTGAAGATGAGATTTCGTTGTCTGTTAAAACATAGGGTTTTACATTACCAGCCAGATGTGTGCTCGAAAATTATCAATGCCTGTACAGTATTGCATAATATGTGCATTCACGACAACGTGCCTATACCTATACCTGAAGCACGAGATGAAGTATTAGACTTCGGTATAGATGATATAAACGATCCGGGAATAGATCTAGCAAATAGAAATCACGAACTGACAGCTGGACGAAGAATCCGCAATAATTTAATAAGACAATACTTCTCATAACAATATACTTTTTTAACATCACTTTTATTTAATATTGTATATTTTTGTACATATGTGTACATATATATTCGTATGATATGTATGTAACAACTTTGGCAATTGATAACATAATAATACTTTCTTACTTATGTATAGTAAACTTTGTTCTTTTCCCTTCTTTAATGTACTTGAAAACAATAGTTAATACAATAAATATACTTTAAAAGAAACGAATCAACATAAAATACTGATAATGCTTATAATTATTATTTTTGTTCTCTCACCGTACAACGAAGTTCGAACAAGTCTCTATCTCTTAGTAAACAATCTTTTTTTAACAAAAAATAAAAAAAAATTTCGTCATAGATTACACTTATAATTCTAGTCAAAGTTATCAGGTAACAAAGTTTGAACATAAACAATCTCTTATCTTTAACAATAAATATCTATATAAAAAAAATTAAAATTTATATGAACATAGCTATAGGAACTTCGACTTACTTATAAACATTCATGTATCAGTCGTTAAATGTCTTTTTTCGTCAGTTGCTCCAGCAATGTGCATATATTTTCTTTGGCAATGACATCTCTTTCTTTCAGAGCTAATTCCATCTTATAAAGTTTTAATTTTTCTGCGTAATACGATTTTCGCATCTTGCTATCTTCCTGCGAAATTTCAGCTAACTTTTCAGTTTGTTCTATTGATTTGTCATATCTTTGCGCAGCAGTTCTTTTAACACCTTTTTTTATGGAAACCGAGTTTGAAGTTGGCGTTACAGGAATGTGTGATGTATTGTTGACAGTTGCAGTGATTGGCGTTTCTAATTGGCATTGATCATTTTGAGGAGACAGTGGCACAGAATGCGTTATCTCTTGATTGTTATTTGTAGGATAACTTTCTCCTTCTTCGCTATTACTTACGTCATATATATGTAAATCGTCAGACCAATTCTGCAAAAGAATGCCAATTATACACTCGCCGTCATTGATGTCTAACCATAAGAAAGATAGACTCAAAGAAATAGAAATATTATAATGCAATACGAAAAATTGTTTACAAATTGCACATTTGATTCCTGCACCATCTTATGTCCTTCTACTACTGTTGAACCTATGAGTGCCAGGACATTTTGATCTATTTCGGTTAAAACCTGACTTGATACAGGTCCTCCGCCAGTTTGTTTCGCATGGTTCTTGATTGAAGCACTTTTGGCTTTAGTGGAACTTCGCATGTCTTGCCAAGTCTATGATGTAGACAGATAATAGATTATCAGATATCTAAAGTATAAATTTTTTCCTTTGTATAAATAATTTAAACTGCCAATATAATACATACCTTTCGCCATTGTTTCCAGTCTTTTACTGCACCAGGTATTTGATGCAGTTCCGTTGTTATTTCTTCCCATAATTTTTGAGTATGTTTAAAAGTAAACGTTGCAGAAAACTTTCCACTCTGTAGCTCTGGATGTTTACGCATATATTCTGCAATATATAATATCAAATACATATTATAGATCACTGTATTGAAAAATCAATAACAGTTACTATTAGTTTGTTAGATATTTATTACTTATTTTATTAAGAAAAACTTATCTGCTAGTCTGAAGTAAAATCTGTCAAGATGTAGATACAAATTAAAAGCAAATTACTTACCAATCAGCAAATTTTTCTGTTCTTCATTGATATAT
>NW_011966240.1:0-8173 GCF_000949405.1 Vollenhovia emeryi | reverse complement strand
ACCACAATACAACTCGCGACCGCGCGCGCGACGCGCGCGAAAACATTCAATCCGAGGGAGACACCCCCGGAGCAAAACTCCACGAGACACCGCTAGAAGCCGCATGAAAACAATAACATTCTCGGAATTGAAAAACGGTGAACTACAGTATAAAAGGGAGCGGAGATAAGCCAACTCTGCGAATCGACTCCAAAGATAATTCCTAGTGACGTATCGAGGACTCATGCGCACCAGCAAGCCGCGAGCAGTTGTTACGCCGAGGAGACAACCCCGAGCGGAACCAGCAGACGGAGTGCCTTCCTGCGACGAGACCAACACCGAGGATCTACCGAGAGCAGTCAGCGAGATCGTACCATTCGACGAGGGACCAAAGCAGTCGGCGGATCCTACAGAGAGCGGAGCTGCGGCAGAGCCTACAGAGAGCGGAGCGGCGACTCCCGATCCAGTGCCAGCAGAGACAACGACTCGACGAGGCCGACCACACCTACGCTGCATCGAGTACCGGCCGTGGCAGCTACACAAGATCGAGCTCTCTCCACCTCGCTTAACGCGACCACCGCGGATCTTCATAAGCCCGTGGGATCTACGCGTGCGGCGCTTCACCAGCCCACGTTACATACAAGCACGCCTGTTCTCTCCGGTCTCGCCGTTGCCACCATCGCCGCGATCTCCACCACGCACGGGAAGGTGTCAGACGACGCAGACCGCAGCCGCGGAAGTACGCTCGCAAGGCACGCAAACCAAAGGCTGGACTACGAGCGAATCTGAATCCGAGCCGGAACCGGAGTGCCCATACGGTCCTATTAGGGTGACCATTACGGCCCCTCACATATCTTACCGAGAGCGTAATCTAAACTACCGCGCTTCTCGGTAGATATATTTTTGCAACGCGCCGCAAGGCGCACTAACTCGATCTAAAACAAACACTGTATTGTAAGGAGGTCTCCCGCCGACTTTACGTCTATTTTGCCGGGCCAGGTGGCCGTTGCCGAGGGCCGGGATTTTGAGAGGGGAAAAGAGATCACTCGGTAGAGATCAACTAAGGCGTTTTATTTTCGGTAGAACTGTAACACTTTAACTGAGAACACTCGCAGAGCGTAGCGACGCGTGCCACGTTCCGTCCCGGCGGCGAGTGCCGCGTTTCGCTCGCTTCTTGCGCTTCGACCCGCTGGTCGAAGCTTCTCGACGGTGTTCACGCGTTTTCCACGTGAACCCGTGTATCCGTGTTTTTGGCCGTTTCGGTTGGGCCGCTCATCCGCCTGCTCGGCCAGGGCCGGCTCGCCCTGTCGGAGCTGGCGGCCGCTATCTTTCAACTCGGCCATCCTGATTTTCAACTTCGGCTCGAAGTTGCCGGATGATTTGAATTGCCTGAGTTTTGTCGGGTGCAGGGCGCGGATAGATTGGTGTTATCTGTGTGGGGTCGTATCCTCGCCGTGCACCATGACTATGTCGCTTATATGACTCAACTCGAAAGCGAAAAGTGCATACCAACGTATGCAAGCTAAATAATGTACTTACATCAACTTATAACTTACTGAGACTAACACATTTATTATTTATAACTATACTAGCCTTTCGTGATTATTTCAAAACTAAATTTATTACTTACATTCATCACGACTTAGCATATGTTAGAGACAATTCTTAATTAGGCACAGTAGTCCGTGTCTTATCACGTAATAATGTTTTACCGGTTAACTTATTTATGTAAACTTTATACTTTGTCGCCTTTACCAAACATTACGAATATTCTTATTTTTATTTTATTTATATTAGGTATACGGTTATGCTTAGATTGTGAATAACAGTTATTTTATATTATCTAACGTAATTATCTCCCGTATATGTATATACAATCGTCCCTCAATTTATACTTAGAATCAGTCGGTCGGTGTCGCCTCCAGCCTGATCCATGGTTTTAATTTGTCCGCCGACAGTATTGTGTCCAATGGTTTCTGTGTTAAGTTGAAGCCGGGTATGTCTTTCACCACGTAACGGTTGTTGCCCAAGCTTTTATGTATGTAATATGGTCCTTTGTAATTCGGTTTTAATTTGGAATTTACGCCCGGTTTGTTTGTGAGGTTGCGAACTAGTACGTAATCTCCCTCTTTATAAACCGTTGGTTTCGCTAATTTAGAGTCGCGATATTTCTTATTATATTTTCGTAATAATTCGGTCGCGTGTTGTGCCGTGTTCGTGCGATTGATTCTTTCCTTTTCTAGGTCTACGTCTACGCCGACTAGGGCCCGTGTGAATTGGGCCAGTGCGAAATCCGCGTGATTCCGCTGGTCGAAACCGAGGAAAAGTTTCGCGGGACTCGAATTGATTGTTGAATGAAAGGTGTTATTTATTATATATTGGATTGAACCGAGGTTCTTTTTCCAATCTGTCGCGTTGTTTAATGCCTTGGTTAGTGAGCTTTTCAAGAAGCGGTTGACTCGCTCTACTAGTCCGTTCGCCCATGGTGATTGTACCGCAACCTTTCGGTGCATGATGCCGTTTGTTTTAGTGAATTCCGCGAATTCTTTGGACGTAAAGGCTGTGCCTCTGTCCGTAATAATCTGTGTCGGTTTTCCGTACGTAAAAATGATATTATTTAATGCTTTAGCAATTTCTTTCGTTCCCGTCGATTTGGTGTGGAATAACCAAGTGAAACGTGTCAAGGCATCAACCGCTACTAGTATGTGTCGGTAACCGTCGCTCGTTGGTTCCAACGGCCCGTAGTGATCGAGGTGTAACGTTTCAAGTGGCGCTTTTGGAAGGGGGTAAAGGTTCGTTTCGCCTTCTTTAGCGTGGCTGGAACTGTTAGCCATCAGGCAGGTGAAACAGTTTTCGACGTAGTCGTGTATCTTTTTCCTCATAGATGGGAACCAGAAGTTTTGTGCAATGCCTTCAAATGTCTTTTCGACCCTGCAGTGGGCCATCTCATCGTGATGTCCCTTCAGCAGGCTTGGGATCATTGATTCGGGTATTACGAATTTCTTCTGGTTTTCATCCATTTTGTAGACTAGCCCGTCTATTAACGTAAATTTTTTCTTTTCGCTTATTTCTAGTTGTTTACTTAGTTCTAAAATTTTCGGGTCGCTGAGCTGCCGAAATTCGAGTTCGCGTTCCAGCGGGAGCTGGGTGACGTACGCCACGCTACGACTTAAGGCATCGACGTGCGCCATCCGTTTTCCCGGCCGATGCTGCGTTTTAAAATCATAATTCTGTAAGGTGAGTGTCCACCTCGCTATACGGGGGTTAAGATTCGCCTTATTAATCGCGTAGACCAACGCGTTGCAGTCCGTTACGATCAAGAAAGAGAGTCCGTACAAATATAAGTGGAACCGTTCGACAGCTCTTACAATAGCCAGCATTTCGAGTTCATAGCTGTGGTAGCGGGTTTCCGCTTGATTCGTTGCCTGACTGAAGTAGGCGACCGGGGCCCAAGACTTGTCGTGTTGTCTTTGCAACAGCACCGCGCCTAAACCGAGGTTGCATGCGTCCGTGTGTAGTTCGGTTTCTGCCGAGGGGTCGTACAGACGCAGGACCGGAGCTTTTACCAATTCGTTTTTTAATTTTTCGAAGGACTCCTCTTTTTCCAGGTCGAATTTAAATTCAGTTCCTTTTTGGAGCAGTTCATGCAAGGGTCTGGCCTTTATGGCATAATCCTTGATAAACTTCCTAAAATAATTAGTGAGGCCCAAGAAGCGTTGGACTTCGGTTACGTTTCGGGGCCGTTTGAAATGTCTGATCGCGTCTGTGTGTCTTTGACTCAATGAAATGCCTTTCTCGTTCACTATATATCCTAAGAATTCGATTTCTTTTTGTAAAAATTGACATTTGGCATAATTCAATTCAAATCCGTGCTTCCTGAGTTCCGCTAATACTTCGGCCAAAATCGTTAAATTTTGTTCTACTGTTTCCGACGGGACGAGGACGTCGTCGATATAGACGATGACCTTGTCCTGTCTAACGAGCGGGCTGAGAATCTGCATGATGCGCTTTTGAAATTCTGCCGGCGCCTCGCAATAGCCGAAAGGTAAGCGCGTGTACTCAAATTGCCCGTCGGGCGTTGCGAAAGAGAAATATTTCATGGATTTTTCATGTACCTTTATTTGATGGAAACCATCTTTTAGATCTAACAAAGTAAAAATTGATTTTTTGCTCAACCGCGAAAGGCAGTCTTCTATCAAGGGGAATGGATATTTCTGCTTCGCTATCCGGCTATTCAGTGGTCGCAGATCTATGCATAATCTCAGTTTTCCGTTCTTTTTCCTGACAGGTACTACCCGTGCGCAGTACGGTGAAGTACTAGGGCGAATGATGCCGCGTGCGAGGAGGTCGTCGGTGATCTCCCGAATTTGAAGGCGTTCGGCGTGCGCAAATCGCCTCGGCGCGTATGCGTATGTCGATTCATCCTTCAGGTTAACATGTACTGCGTAATCATCTTCAACCGGTACGATATTCTGATTCTGTACTTTTAACAACAAGTTTCTCAACCGTTCTTTGTCCTCGTGATTCACCTCTAATTCGTTTCGGCCTATTGCCTGTTCTAGGGTATTGTCGACTTGATTTTCGTCAATATACATCGGGAGGGCGTCGAATAGATTTACCTGACCTGGAGAGTCTCGAACCGTCGGTGTGTAAACCAAGGTTAACTTGTGTTTTTGTAGGAACTCCCGACCTAATATAATATCCGCGTCGAACGCGCAGGAATTTAATACAAACAGGTCGACCTCCATGACTTTGTTATTTAACTTTGGTATCGTTAGATCCGTTTGAATTATCCCTTGTATCTCTAAAGTGCTATTACTTAAATTTCTTAGTTTTCTATCCAACGGTTTGAGCTCTGATTCAAATGGCTTTAAGAATTCCGTATAAATTTCGCGTTTTACAAGTGAGACTGGGCTTCCTGTATCTATTAAAGCTAATAGATCGTTCGCCTTACCCCTTAGACTGGATATTCTTACGAATGGGCTGTCGACGACCAATTTACTGGCTAGCTCGTGCACAGCTGCTACCGACTCTACCTCTTCCTCCTCGGCCGTGACGTTGGCTGCCGTCGTCGATGCCGTGGTCTGCCCGGGGGAGCCTGAAGATGTCTCGTTCCTCTTTAAGGTAGGGCACTCGTACCGACGGTGTCCTTGCTTCTTGCAGTAGAAGCACGTCGGTGTGTTTCTGCACTCCTTGTGGTGATGCCCTTTCTTGGCGCAGTTTTTACACGGTAGATCGCTCGATTTGCTGTCCGTGGTGCTGCTTCCGTTGTTTGACGTCGTCTTTCTCTCCGTCTCGGTTACCCCTTCGGTGATGTGTCTCATCTGCTCGATGAATCCTTCGACAGTTCCGGTCGGGATAGACAGCGCCGTTGCTCGTAAGGAGCTTTGAGTGATTCCACCCACGAGCAAATGTATGGTGTCTCGCGCTGGTAAGTCCAGTCTATGTATTAGCGCCAATTTCTCGATGGCATACTGGTCAAACGTTTCCTTGTTCGGGGCCCATTTCCTGGCCTCGATCCTTTGCATTGCTTTGTAAAAGGGGATTTTTCTTTCGAACATTTTCAGGATTTCTTGGCGCAGCCCGTGCCATGATTCGAGAGCAGGTCCGTCTTGCATCTCATACCACTTGGCGGCTGCACCTGTGAGACGGCTGGATGCCGCCAGTAGAGTTGTGCCGTCCGTCGCTCCGTGGATCCGTGCGACGCGGTCTACTCTTCTTGCCCATGCTTGAACGTTGTCGTCCTCTGTGCCTGCGAACTCGGGTATCTGTGTGGCCAGACATTTTACCGCGCTTCCCGACGGTAGGCCTTCTCCTGTTTCCCGGTTCAAGTAACGATCGTTCGATCCTGAGTAGAGCTGATTGGGGCCCGGCTGAGTATGGTTCGCCCTTGTCGTCTGTTCCGTTCTTGCTTGAGGCGCTCCGTGGCTCTGTCCTGATGTCGGTGTCAGAGCCTGCATCAGTTGCGTGAGCTGTTGTTGCTGTTGCAGGTACATTTGTTGTTGCTGCTGGTGAGCTTCCTGTTGGAGGCGAAGTATGCCTTCCATTGATGCTAGCACCTGTCCTAGAACGCCGTCGGTCGCCCACTGACCGGTTTCTGGTGTGTTCCGTGTTCCCATCGACGGACTTTGCTCCGTTTTCCGTGCTGCTGGCGGTGTGCCGTCATCCGTTACTCCTTTCTCTATGTGTGACATTATTCTGTCGATTATTACCTGGCTTCCTCCTGTTGCAGGTAAACCGAACTTGAGAGCTTCCTCTCGGAGTTGCTCCGGAGTAAGGAGTTCCATCGTGCTCCTCTCCATTTCCAATCCGTGTCGGGTCCGCACGTCGTTGCCCGACTCCGTTGCTGGCCGTCGCTTGGAGTCGTGCGTTGTTCGTGCGCCACCGTCTATACCGTCTTCCTCTAATGAAGCGTGGCTCTGGTCCGCCTTCTGAATCTCACACACCTCTCGCCATCCCACTTCTGAGTTGTAAGGAGGTCTCCCGCCGACTTTACGTCTATTTTGCCGGGCCAGGTGGCCGTTGCCGAGGGCCGGGATTTTGAGAGGGGAAAAGAGATCACTCGGTAGAGATCAACTAAGGCGTTTTATTTTCGGTAGAACTGTAACACTTTAACTGAGAACACTCGCAGAGCGTAGCGACGCGTGCCACGTTCCGTCCCGGCGGCGAGTGCCGCGTTTCGCTCGCTTCTTGCGCTTCGACCCGCTGGTCGAAGCTTCTCGACGGTGTTCACGCGTTTTCCACGTGAACCCGTGTATCCGTGTTTTTGGCCGTTTCGGTTGGGCCGCTCATCCGCCTGCTCGGCCAGGGCCGGCTCGCCCTGTCGGAGCTGGCGGCCGCTATCTTTCAGTATATACATGTACATATCTGTAAATATATCTCTATTCACATATCTCACTCTCGTCTGTATAAGCGGACCTCACTACTGCGATCCTCCACCAGCGAGCGAACATTTCCTTCTGCGCAAACGACAACGGGCTAACCAGCCCCCATACTCACAATCAACCGAATCCATCTTTATGTGGCCTCGAGTGTGAAACATATTGGAAAAAACAATATGAAAAGCTGAGTGATTTATTTAAGAAACGTGAAAAGACTCATGATTCTGTTTTAAGAAGATGTAATAAGTTTAACAAAATTCTTATAGAAAAGGTGAGAAGATTGAATAGAGAAAAAATAAGTCAGTCTAAACAACGTGTAAACACCAAATTGCACTCAATAATTAAAAAAGTATTCACTGATGATCAAATAAAATCATTGATGAAGAAATCAACACGTGGCTCTAAGTGGTCAGACCAAACTATAAAAAAAGCAATTCGACTGAGAATAGCTTGCGGAGTAAATGGATATAAAGAACTGTTGCAACAACATATTCTTTTGCCAGCAGTGCGTACGTTACAAAAAAGATTAGAAACACTCCACTTTGAAGAAGGGATTTGCGAAGAAATTATAGATATTTTCAAAGAAAAAGTAAAGTGCTTTGATGATGAAAGAAATAAAGATGCTATGATTGCACTAGATGAAATGAGTATTACTAGTGGAAATCAATTTGATCCATCAACTAAAGCATTTTGTGGAAACAGTTCATTCCTCAATAGCAAAGGCAACACTGGGAAGAAATAGAGATCCGTAAGAAATATGTAGTTTCGTTTATTAATAGTATTTGAAGTACGTCATTGGTATCAAAATTATTGATTAACTGAATAAATAAACCATCTGCCAGCCTAAGTCGTCTAACAATTCTTTTTATCGTTTAACATTTACTGGCGATTCACATTCTTAAGTTGTTACAATAGGATATATTTGTAGTTACTTCAAATACTATTAATAGCCTAAGTCGTCTAACAATAGCCTAAGTCGTCTAACAATATCCTATTGTCTCTTAATCTATCTTTTACTATCTAATCTATCTAATGTAATCTATATCATTCTTTAGAAAGAGCTTCGCATGCATTGGTAATTATGTTAGGTGGATTTAGCGCAAGATGGAAACAAGTTGTAGCGTTTTATTTTACTCCAAGTGGCTATGATGGATCTCAATTAAAACCTATTATTTTGAACATTTTTAAAAAAATAGAAGCAATTGGCTTATATATTCACGGCATAACTTCTGACATGGGATCTATCAATCAAGCTATGTGGCGAGCATTTGGTATTGGAGTTTCTCGCTATTCTACAATAGAAAATTCTATCT
>NW_011966239.1:0-12433 GCF_000949405.1 Vollenhovia emeryi | reverse complement strand
TGTATCTATTCAGATGAATTAAGGCCTGTGTCCATGATGCTAGTACTTGGTCTAAGTTCTAGTTTTGAGAAATGCGTAGCCAATCAACTTGCAGCTTTTGTGGAACAGCTATATTGATTGGCTACATATTGATATATGAGAATCAGTTTCAGTTATATAGGTTTTAACCGGCTTTCACACTGAGGTAACATGCTACGTGCGACGTATAACTCGTTTAATTGAAGCGAGAAGCAATGACACTGAGTACCGACCGAGCACCGTTAGGCTCGGTAGGCACGATATAGGGCGGATCAAAAGATAGACCATAATATATACCAGGAGTCTCCCCAAGACCCCGATATGGATTCAGCGGCCACTGATATGAGTACTGGACCGATGGAGTTCAAGGCAACATCAGAAAAACTCCCCTCCTGGAATCAGGAGATAGAAAAGGAAAACCTAACCTCGCTGGATGAGACTCGTTCCCCGAACGTGGAAACTCTCCCCGACATCACTACGCCGAATATAGGTAGTACTTCCCCTCCGTCCGCTCGGAAAATAATGAAAAATAAGGCTTTTAAGATCAAGCCGCAACCCAATTTGGCAGCAGCGTTAAAAAGAAGGATGAGAATTGACACGAAGGAAAATCTCGCTGAAAATAAGATAAAAATAGTGAAGATTACTCAAGAGAAAAACAAACAATTGTTATTAGAAAACGAAAACCTCAAGAGTCGTCTGGAAGCGTTAGACCAAACTGAGAAGAAGTCTACAGTACAAAGTACATTCAATGTCCCCATCAATAATAGATTCAATATCTTGGACGAAGAATTGACTGACGCACCCATGGACTTGGATATGGAAGCAAGTGAGCGGAATAAGAAAACGTTCATACAAAGCCTGAAAAATAAAAACGCACAGAGAACGAAGGTCAACAACAGCCAACCTGCTGGGAGTTCTCAAACAGTCAATCCAGCTACTAGCACAGCCACTCGCAAACCTTCACCGCCAAGGACTCAAGGGAATCCACCAGATCAAAAAACATAAGTCAATTTAGCACTCACACAGAAAGGCAAAAAACCGCCTCCTTTAAATATACATATATCACCAAGACCCAAAGGACACATGGAAACTGGCGAAAGAAATTCTTGATGGACCGACTTTCCACATCAAAATAATCAACGACAAGAAACACATCTTGCAAGCGGATAGTTATGACAACTTTAAGAAGTTGAAAGAAGCGTTACTGGAGGCAAACACCAATTTCTATTCTTATACACCAAAAGAAGACAAACACCCTGCCTTCCTTCTTAAAGGATTAAATCAATCCTTCGACCCGCAAGAGATCCTATCAGAACTGAATCTCCTAAATATACAAGACATAACTTTCGAAAAAGTCTCAAGATTCGCTACTAGAAGATCATCGCAGGAAGGAAGAAGCCTGCCTATTTACATAGTCCAACTCTCGACAAATAGCAACTCATCGCAAATTGGAAGGATTAAATCCCTCTTCCACCACATCATCACATGGGAGAAGCTGCGCAAAAAGGACACCATCCAATGCAAGAGATGCCAAAGGATAGGGCATGCGGCAACCAACTGCAACCTGGACTACCGCTGCGTAAAATGTAAGGAAGCTCACAACCCGGGTGAATGCTCCTCAGCCCCTAAAGATTATAACGAGGTATATTGCATTAATTGTAAAAAAACCGGCCATCCTGCCTCATACAGAAATGAAAAACAGAATGATTAATAAGCAAAATGCGCTACGTCAAAACAAACTTAATAAGCTAGATTATATTAGGAAAACAGTCAGACCAGAGAGATCATTTGCGGATGCAGTTAAAGAAGGGGAGAGAAAGCGCGAGAACCTATATCAACAAACAGATAATAACGCGAATGATAAAGAAAAGTTCTCAAGAGAAAATATTGATTCGAGACAGTTCACCCCACAATTACAAGCTAGACTAGATAAACTCGAAAACAGTATTGAAATAATATTTAACAGAATAGAGACTCTTATGAATCTAATAGTGAAACTCATTGACAAAAACGACTAATTATGAACAATATAGCAAACAACTCTAAATATAAAGTTATAGTGGCTAATGTAAACTCTATAATAAGTAACTATAAAAGAATTAAAATACTGAATTTTATAAAACATCACAAGCCTGACATAATGCTCATAAATGAAACAAAACTAAATAAGAGACACACATTTTTTCTCGAGAACTATAAAGTTATTAAGGTAGATAGAGAGGGCAATAAGGGGGGAGGGGGTACAGCAGTGATTATTAAGAATGATATCAAATACTCACAAATTTATTTGAATAACAACAACAAGATTATCGAAAATACAGTAATCAATATCAAACTCAGAAATGGCAACCTCGTAGTAGTTTCCTTATATGCGAAAAAGGGCAAACAGAGTGACTTTGGATCGGAATTGACTCGTCTTTTCTCTTCTCTTTCATTAGAAAACCCATCCAACTTCTACTTGGTGGCAGGCGATTTTAATGCAAAACACACAGATTGGGCAAATACAGACTGTAACGAAAGAGGAATTAGTTTACGAAATTGGCTGAATGAAAATCGATATCTTATACAAGGTAAAAATGTACAATACGGACTCACCTTCATATCCAAGAGGAAATCTATATCTCTTATATAGATTTAGTTTTAGCAGATACTAGGTTAGATCTTCAAACAAATAGAGCAGGAAGCTTGAATACACTGGCTATAGACAGTGACCACCGGGCAATCTCCTTTTAGGTCTCTTTTCTTAGCGATGAATTGGAATTTAACCCTGCAATAAAACAAAACCTAAACTATAACAAAGCTGATTGGGACAAGTTCCAAGAATTACTCTCGTTGGATAAATTAGTTATTCCGAATAATAGAAATCTAAGTATCAAAGAAATAGATGAATACATAACGGAGCTAGAAACAAGCATAAAAAACGCAATGAATGCATCAATACCCCAAGTCAAAAACACGAATTCTGTTGATAAATACATGAACCAAAAAATAAAAAGTTACAAAAACAGAAAAATTTCATTATCTCTCTAATTCATCGTTGGGAAAAGAAATTTAGGCCCATAAACACGGAAATCAAACTTCTAAAATCTTTACTTAAGGACCTAAAGATAGAACTTAGACATGAAATAACCGCTTCCATGAACTTTTACTGGGAAAAGAGAGTGGGAAACATCTCACATTCGGATCCTAAAAAACTATTCCCAGAAATCAATAGGATGTTCCGTCATAAGAACCAGCTAGAAATTCCCTGTCTTCGGATACCTGAAAAAGAAAAACAATTATTAGAACTGGCGAACATCAACATAAAGAAATTGTCAAGAGACTCTAATAACAACTATCTAATTCAAGATGCAGAACAGAAGCTAGATATCCTGGGCTCACATTTTGCCACAATCAACAATCAAAATGATAATTTAGGTAAACCCAGGCTAAACGAAATCATCCTAAAAGAAACCGGCTTGTTAAGAGATGAAATGGAGTCAGATAATATAAAAAATCACACCTTTTGCTCATTCAATGATGATAATATAGCTGAAGGACCCTCAGTCCAAACACCCTGTTCCTTATCTCACTACTTCACAAATTCAACTATAGTTTCAAAGAAATTCAAATATCTTAACAATAAAAAATCTTCAGGTTTAGATAATATTCCTAACATTGCCTTAAAGCATATTCCACCAAAAATAATATATTTGTATACAATCCTGTTTAATAACATGATCAATCACTCATACTTCCCTCAAAGATGGAAAGAAGCTAAAGTTCTTGCAATTCCAAAAAAAGATAAAGATAATGAGCTACTAGGAAGCTATAGGCCCATCAGTTTACTCCCAAATATAGGTAAAATATATGAGATGATCATAAATGATATTATCACTTCGTTTTGTACCAAAAATAACTTACTCCCAGAAAACCAATTCGGCTTCCGAGCCCGTCACTCCACCATTCATGCAATTGTTACGTCGTGTTCGTCGCGGAGCGTCCACTATCTCAAGTCCCTTTTTATCGGGACTGACTATGTGGAAGGACGCCGCACAGAGAACACTGTTTTCTCTCGCCGCGCTCGAACAGATGCGCGTCGAGAGTCGGGCGTATCTATTAAAGGGCTCGAAGTGGGTCAGTGAGCCAAAGCTCGCTATGCCCTTCGAGCTCCTACACGCCCGTGGGTCCTCTTTTGGGTCAGAGAATTTAATCGCTTTACCCGGGGACGGACCCTGTGCAATCTTAAAATTACTAGGGAATAAAATGGGAGGTTTCCTTTTTTATTGATTGGTAGTTTTTTGTTATTTAAACTTTATTTATATATATATGTACATAATATTATATATATATGTTATAAATTTATTTTAATAATATGTCCTGCTACAGCGTTATAGTTTCGATTATACATTCCACGCTGGATGTGGAGCTGGTGGGCGAGGGTGGAGAGATATCGGGGAAGGGATTGTTAATAGGAGAAAGGGGAAGGAGTTCTCCAAGGAACTCCACGGGAGAGGTGTAGGCGCTGGGAGACCTAGGAGGGATATCCTCGAGCAGCAATTCCACGCTAGACGTGGAATTGGTGGGTGAAGGTGGAGGCAGAAATTCCACGTCGGACGTAGAATTCCCAGGGGAAGGGACCAAGAGAATTTCTTCGAGAAAGTCTACTTCGGGGATCTCACCTAGAAACTCCACGCTGGAGTCGGACTTGGAGGGGGAATGGGGAATAAAGTCGATGGGAGAAAGTACTGGAGAATAATACGGAGATGAAGAGTATGTCGTGGTAGGCGGAGAGAGAGGAAGGTGGTCATACGCAGGGGGAGAGAAATCTAAAATCCTAGGCGCTTGGAGGTCTGCTTCTAATTCACGGATGAGCTGTTGGGCGAGTTGGTGGATCTGTTCCAACCCCCCGTCTAGTTCGGCGAGCGCGAGGTGTTGATCCACTGTAACCGTGGAGTTTTATCGGGTTAGTCGCGGATCTTCTAAATGGTGGGTTTCTATGGGTCTCTTATAAGCTAAGTTCTAGGCCTCGTTTTTTAGTTGGTGGAGGAAAGAGGACTTACTCGTAGTTGATATTTCTTCCGTGACCGGTCGAGATAGAGCTGGTCGAGGAGTTTGTCGTCTTCCTTTATTATAGTGATGCTCGGCGGGCCACTCGTGGAAGACTTCGGCAGTTGGTGATAGACGAGGAGGTTGACGTCTTCCTTATGGAGGTGGCTCTTGGTCGGTTCAAGCAGACTCGCACGACTTATACTCTCTCTTATTCACGACTTATACTGTCACAGCTTTTACTTTCTTTTTCTGGAGAAGCTAAGTGCTCTTTCCTCCGCGGAATCAGGGTTTATATACCCTATTTTTCGTAGGGAGTGGGTTGAATACGCTGATTTGGCTGGCGCTTATTGGTGGATCGGAGCAACAATTTTCTAACTTATTTTCTAGTGGGGATTCGGTGGCGCCCGATTGTCACCTGTTTTTTGTGACAAAGGGTACCAGTCCTCTCATCGTTTGCTAATAAAGTAAGTTTAATTATCTCTTCTAGAGCGCGACTGTAGGTCGTAATATGGTGACGTTAATGGGATTTGTCAATTAGGAGGTCTGGTTCCACTTGTCATCGTGGGTTTTGAGAGTTTGACAGATCATAAAAATGAAGAAAGATTGTTAGTTCGTAGAAACGAAGATTGTTAGATCGTAAAAAGGGAAGATGGTTAGATCGTAAAAAGGGAAGATTGTTAGATCGTAAAAATGGGAGATTGTTAAATCGTAAAAATGAAGGGGAATAGTTTATCTTGCAGCTGTGACCTGTCATAGGTCGACAACCTCTTATTTCCTTACTGTCTTCTATTGAGGGATCATTCGTGGGAACGGTAGCAATGCTATTTTTAGGAAAGAAAGAAATCGTGAAGTCTACTGGACGTAACACAATTAACAAGTTGGTTTCCGATGTTAATTGGGCCCTGAATAACGATGATTGCCTTGGGGCCTGTATGGTAGATCTAGAAAAAGCTTTCGATACAGTCTGGCACGAAGGTCTAATCTTCAGATTGATAAAGAGAAAAGTCCCTGTAGTACTAATTAAACTCATCTGGAACATGATAAAAAATAGATCGTTTGTGCTCACCCATTTTAACCAGAATTCCAAAAAATACACACTACAAAATGGGCTTCAACAGGGTACAATAAACTCACCTTTGTTGTTCAACTTATATACCGCTGAACTCCTCCGTCTTTATGGCGCTAACAACATAAAATGTACATTACTTGCGTACGCCGACGACGTGATTGTCTACTTCGCAAACAGGAAACCTGAAACAATAAAGCATACGCTACAAGCAGCAATTGATAAGATCTTCGATTACTATAGTACCTGGAAACTCAGAGTTAATGTAAATAAATGTGAGACTATCCTATTTAGGCCCACAATAAAGAAAGCTAAGTACCCTATTACTAAGCAATACAAAAAATTCAATTTGATTTCCACTAATTATGATAATAAACAAATTTGTCATAAAAATCTAGTCAAATACCTAGGAATTTACCTCGATGAAAGACTCCTATTTGATAAACATGTGGATACACAGCTCACGAAAGCCAAAAAAACCTTCATAGGGCTAGGTAGACTTTTCTATTCAAAGATCTTGAACAGTAAAGTAAAAATTATTTGTTTCCAAACGCTTATACGCCCCATAATAACATACGGCTGCCAAATATGGTACAATATAAGCCAAATATGGTACAAAAAATTTAAATATTCATACAAATTAAAACTATTTTTGCTCCTTTAAAACATGTTTAAAACATTGTTTTTTATTACTTTACTAAAAAACACAAATAAAACAAAAACATTGTCTTAAACAAAAAAATCAATGTTTTTTGTTTAAAATAAAAAAAACAAGTTTTTGTCAACCCTGATCACAATGCACATCACAGACTGTCTCAACGCAATCAGGGGTTCATCGTGGACATGAGACACAATCCACATCAAAAAATATTGCTCCTGTTTATGCCCAAAATTCTTATCAACCTGAGACAAATACTGCAAATACTGCTTCATTCATTTCGAATACTTACAGTACATCACAGCATACACCACAAAATATGCCACATACTTCAGTTGCACAAGTGCCTGTGTCAATGCCATATTCTCTTGCACCTATTCAAGAGAATAATCAAAGTAACATTCATATGCAACATGACCAAAATATCCATGTCTGGTCTCAACAGGCCAACAATCTTACATCTCTTCCCCAAAACAATTGCATAAATACTGATGTTGCATTACAGCCTATTTACAATGATAACAGGTAAATAAAATGCAGATACTATAACAGTAATTCTTTATAGAAATATTTATTTCAAAATATATATTATTCATTTGCAAAGATGAATGTACTTATATGCAATATTTTTATTTTTAGACTATATAACAACCGCTTTGACAATTTAAATAAACGCTTCGACAATGTAGATAAGCAGATACGGTGAGTGTAAACATAAAAATTAAATAAATTTAATACTATACACATGATATGCAATAAATACTAGTCTTTATATATCTAATAAAAATATGCTAACATTTTCAGACGACTTTTTGATGCGGTACAAAACGCATCAATGAGCAGCAAAAAATCAAAGCGTCCATTAGCAAAACCAGCTATTTTGCCAATCACATCTATGGATGATATGGAGGCCTTTGAGCATGCAGAAGTAAACATTTATTTGTCGGTGGTAAGTAACACTCGTAATATATAATACATACAAAATAAAATTTTCTTTTTATATGTATCCCTATATATATGATATATTATATATATACTTTTCTAGGTACATTATTTTGAATTTCTTGGCGCCTTTCATATCAAAGAAGTAATACAAGTATGCTTGAAAGAAGCAATGCATGATTCCTTGGCATTGCGTTTTACTTGGTGGGACAATAAAGATCACAAATCCTTTTCTGAAACTCGTCTTGTGCGGGCGATTTTTGGTATATTTTTCTTTATTAATAGACATTTATAATTACTGCTATTGTTATGTATATATACAGGGTGCTAAAAAACTAACAATAAGTGCCATAAATTTGTGTGATGAAAGAATAGACGAGTACAAGCATTTTAAGTATAGGAACCATGGGTCGGCGACGTTTTATTACGGCGTGATGGGCGTTTAATTGAATCGTCACAACGTCTGCGATGCAATGATTTTATTTCGTCAATTTGATTTTGTATTTACAAAAACTGTCCAAAGTTACGACCTCCAACGTTCCGACAAAAGTCACAGCGACGGAGCAATGACAGCCGCGTTCTTTGGAATATTCCAGGCATGTGTCGGATGGTTTCAGATGCCTTTACGATGCGAGCGACCAGATCCTCCTCGGATTCGACTTGTTTGGAATAAATCATATTTTTCATTGCATCCCAGAAAAAGAAGTCGAGAGGCGTTAAATCTGGTGACCTTGCAGGCCACGTCACAGGTCCACCCCGTCCGATCCATCTGTTACCGAAAGTTTCTGTCAGGTGATTGCGTACTTCAGCCGTAAAATGCGCTGGGGCACCGTCGTGCTGAAACCACATGACCCTTCTGATTGCGAGCGGTACGTCCTCCATAAGTTCCGGCAGGACTTGCTGCAGGAATACCAGATAATTGTGCCCATTGAGCCTGGGAGGCATAAGGTAGGGCCCGATTAAGAAATCGTTAACTATTCCTGCCCACACATTCACCGTAAAACGTTCTTGCTGACCATGAATGAAAGTGGCATGTGGATTATCTTCAGCCCACACATGACTGTTGTGAGTGTTAACGATGGCTTCACGCGAGAAGCTTGCTTCATCGGTAAACAAAACAAGAGCTGGAAATTCAGGTTGGAGGGCACTTTGTTGTAAAAACCAATTAACAAAGGCAAGGCGAGCAGGAAAATCGTTGGGTCCAAGAGCTTGCACCTTTTGCCGATGAAACGGATGGAGTGCATTGTCATGAACAACATTCCAAACGAGACATCTATTAACACGTAGCTCGCGTGCAACAATTCTGGTACTTGTGGACGGATTATCTTCAAATCGCTGTAAATACCTCTTCCTCAAACTGTGGAGTACATACTGACCTATTTCTCCCTGTGTTGTACATCCTCGATTGCAATGATCCCGTTTCCCTCAGACGTTGGTCAACGTTAACAAAAGTCCTCCGGTTCGGCAGCCTTCTGTTTGGGTATCTTTCGTGATACATCCTCCGAGCGAGTGCAGAGTTGTTCCCGGCATCGCCGAACGCAAGGTGCATGTCTGCGAGTTCCGCCCACGTGTACTCATTGTTGCGGTTCATGATTATTGGAAAGAAATCAAACTCCAGCTACTCGTATCTCACTGTCAGTAGCACAGCTAGACTGACAACGTAATCACTAATAACTCGAGCGTAAGAAAGACCTTACAAGCACCTTCAGAAGTAAACAAACGAATGGTAAACAAACGAGGCAAACAACGAAACTTACGTCACCTGCATCGCAGACGTTGTGACGATTCAATTAAACGCCCATCACGCCGTAATAAAACGTCGCCGACCCATGGTTCCTATACTTAAAATGCTTGTACTCGTCTATTCTTTCATCACACAAATTTATGGCACTTAGTTTTTTAGCACCCTGTATGTTATTTCATTAATAACGTTTTCTTTTCAGATGCTACATGCAATAATGTTCATTTCACCTCGCCTACTCGATTCGAATTTCAAAAATATATGAAAGAGGCTCTACGAACAACAAACAAAAGACACAGGAATCGAAATCAAAAACAGCAGCGGGCAACTACGACTAATCAGAACAACAAAAATTTGAACAATCGTGTGTATTGGAATGATAATGGAAGTAATACCACAAACGACACAGAAAACACGGAGCCTACTACTGATGAATAAATACATCGAATTCTGATGTCGATAATAAGGGGGGGGGGGGGGTTCAGGTCAATTATTTAATTTGTTTATTTTCTTGATTTCACGCTTTCACTTAACGACAAGGATGCGACGAAACTTAATTCTGATCCCATTTTTACTTTGTGTTTGAGATTCCTCCAGTTATCTCAATTGCACTGCCCTCGCCATCTCACGGTTATTCGCGAGGCCCAGTGGTACCGCGCGCGCGACCGCGCGACCTGGTAACGAGCACGTGTCGGGCCCGTGAACATGGCTCGAGGGCTTGCGCGCAAGCTCACGGAGCTCAGTAGTCGTGTGAAAGCAGCCGTAATAAGCTGTGGTGAAAGTTCGCATCGGCTGACTGAATTATCGTGCTCGCGCTCAAGTGCTATCTCAGTGCCATCTCACATTGACAATTAGTGCTCACCCGGGACAGACTCATTCGTTCAGTGCTCAAATCGAGTGCATCGGTGTTCTGCGCAAAGGCCTCTCATTCTGTACGTGCACGCTCGCTTGTAGCCGGCCACCGGCTCAACGGGCGGCACATGCCCGACGGTCTTGTGCGAACAAGAGAGCTCGACGGACTCGCTCACCTCAATTATACGCCTCGATAATTCTCAACTGTACATAGTGTAAATACAATTAAACGTTCAACTCATTTTAAAGAAACGGAATCGTAGTCATTCTCGCCACGGTGCACGTCCTTTCTCACCCCCCGATCCACTCGCAGCGCTCACGGAGATTTCGCGATCTTTCGATCTCATGACGAGATTCGAAAGGGAGGAAATTTCCCAAACACTTTGTAAAATAATTTTTTCTTTTTAAGATGGTTCAAGCAATTAATTTCTTTTAATTAGGTTTTGTATACGCACAGAATATTATTAGATATATTACTATTAGAATATTATTTTTGTTTTTTGTATACACAACAGTATTATAAATGTAACCTATACTTGAAATAGAATGAGCTAGGAGAACTAAAACTGAAGAAGTTTTACCAAAGAACAATATCTTATCTAAGCTGTAACAATATACATATAGTATTATTGTTATATGTAATATATAATAATATAAGTCTCGTTTAATGTATTATACGCCATTATAAATACATACAAGAAAATAATAAATGTTTATATCACAAACTAATAAATGTTTGTATATCCTTATTCTCCATATTTCATATTAATTATTATCATATATTCGATCCATCATAATTTCTTTTATGCACATTATTATATCCACGCACACGCATGTACGCGCACACTTACATGAAAAACATTTAACTATATTTTTATTAATGTGCCGGACTGTGAAAAACAGCCTTTAATTAAAATAAATGAAGATAAATCTACGAACTGCTCGAAATATCTGATGTGTTTCTGGCATTAATCTGTCGTGAATGTGTTCAATACATCTGCTCGCTATTGACCACTAATCTGATGTGTATTGTGACCATCAGATATTGTTGCATTTCTGCAAGCAGTTTGCTAACAATGTTTGCACAGCAAAGCTATTTTGGTGTTTCATCATCAATCTGTCGTCAACTTCGACAATCTTCTTCGTCGTCTCTCAACAGATCTGCTCGCTATTTGCCGTGACTTTGTCATATAGTCTGCTAACAGATGTTGGTAAATTTCTGTTGGAATTTTGCTCACAATGTTTTTAATAACAAAACATGTTTCTCATTTGCAACTTTTCGGCAAACAGAATTTGTCTACAGATGTTGCCTCTGCAGAAATGGTTATTGGGGAAAATAATGTAATCGGACCAGATTGGAGACGTGAGTTTGCTTGATCGCTTGAAGCAAAAGAGACCGGGACCGCGGTCCGATTCACGCTATAGCGTCGTTCTTCTTCTTTTTCTTCTAATTATGGCACTCGGCACCTGATAAACGGTAGCCGACACAAATATCGCGGACAACTTGGACGCTCACACGTCTGGCTACATCGGCGGTCCAGACACAATGGCGACGAGTCGCATGGTCCTCGCCGGTACGAGGGCGAGCCTTGGGGGGCACGTGGTAAGCGGGAGCTAATCGGGGCTCGAGCTCCGATAGTAACTCAAGCGACCAATACCAGACGTAGTAGCTGCTGCGCACGCAGATAATGCTAGAGGCGCGCAAGCGCGGGGAAGATGGCGGCAACGCCAGGAGGTTTGAATAGGAGCGTATACGCTTACAATACAATATTATACAATACAGGGACCCAACTATCGGGCCTCGCGCGGGGATGATGTAATCGGATGATGCAACCCTGCAGGATCAAAAATTTTATCTTCTAGGTTACAAGACTTGCCATTCTCTCCACGTCCCAACCCAGTGAGAAATGATTCGTCGATCAACGTCGAAACAACGTCGAATCGACATCGATACCGTCGAATTGACGTCAATTCGACATCATTTCGACGTCGATCGACCAGCCCCCTGCAATTTGTAGTTCTTCGTGTCCACTTAATGTCCTAGTGGCGCTGGCGACATTCATGCAACTTATATATATACATATGTATACAACTTTTTGATTTGAGCGTTTTCAGAGTTTTGAGC